>NC_046988.1:6482500-6717500 GCF_009769545.1 Cyclopterus lumpus | reverse complement strand
TCGAGTCTGTCTGAGGAATGGATGGTCTCCTGCTGATTTCTACTCATAAAGTCAGCTTCCCCTGGAGAGCAGAAGAGATCTTGCTGAGTAAAGATCAACTAAAGCTCCTTTTAAGTTTAGCTGACACAGAATGGAGTTTCAGTGTGTTGCTTTATTGACCACGTGGACTGTCTTGCATGTGCTTTTAGCCTATTAAGTTAAAATCACAAATGCTCTACATTTCTGCTGACAATCATCCAATGCTAACAATGTGTTTTAGATTGGTTTCCAGGCCTCCATTGTTCAGCACACTATGAAGGACACTAGAATTGTTTGTAAAAAGTTAATTTAAACTTCTTTGTTGGTGTGTTCAAGGGAAATGCTGGCAGCCATGCTGGCTTTGTGAGGCTCTGGTAACGTCAATATGCTAACACGCTTTTGTTTAGCTGCTATAATGTTTGCCATGTCAACCATCTTAGTGGTGTGTAATGTCTGTGAAATCTGTCTCATGGCAATCCTTCCAACGGTTGTTGGGATATTTCAGTCTAGTCAAAAGAGGTTGACCGGCTGCCACCCGCTATGCAGCTAGCGAGACTAAAACGAACAAAAGATAGACTGACCCTCTGGTTTCATCTGACTTGGCAGTACTACTTAAGGAGAGGAATACAGCGTGGGTGGTGACCACACCGGGGAAATCCCAGAGACTGTATATAAGAAGTGGACATAGTCACCATGACATCATCATCATTGGTTTTTGAAAACAGTTGAGTTTCTTTTTAGCTACCAGAAGTGATACGAGAGGGCGCAGCTAAATACAACTGAACATTGAATAACATTTCATGTTACAATTAACTCCCACGAACTGAAAACACACTGGGAGAGGGTCAAAGTTATAACTTAAAAAACATGGACAAGTCTCAGGCCGAACATCGCTGTGGTAGTGACCTGTCAATCACAAGGTAGCCACGCCCTACTCTGCTTTATTGTCTTTTTTACTATAAATGGGACACTAATGTACTCAATGAACAAGATGTTGAGGAATTGAAGAATTAAAACTAGCAATTGAGAACATAAACGCATGTTTACAATGTTTACTGAGGCAATGTTTACTGAGGCAATAAATCAAATGAGAAGTAGACTCATTTTTGCAAACGGACACTATAGCACTTTTCACCACCACCCCTGTATCTCCAAGGAATCTAAGAGCCGTGTATCATTAAAGTCAGAAGGATATTGGCTTTCCACAGATATTCGGCTGCTATTATATGTGCGCCTCCTGTAATTAACAATGACAGAATGAGGAAGATAGCTCATTTGTTTCCTATGATGTAGAACAGGGACCCAAAAGATTTCCAAGCTGTCCTGTTCCTTAAAGGTCTCTCCACTCATATCACCACATCAGCTGTTTAAAATGTGTAACTACTGGTTTAAACAATAAGAAACATTCTGCCGCATTTATAGACCAATCAAAAGTGTTTTGTCTCAGCTACATTAGGGTAAGTCATGTACTGTAGGTCATGCAGATATAGTACATGCTGTTCTCGAGATCCAGAGATATAGTCAATTGCATATCTCCACCGGGACTACTTTTAATATCAAGCGAGTCATAAACACCTTCATGTCATATATATATGTATATATATATATATATATATATATATATATATATATATATATATATATATATATATATATATATATATTTACTGTATAACAAACCCAACACAAAACCAACACCCATGGTGTCTATGGCACTGTGACAGATGGTCAACAAACACAAAGAAATCCAGCGATCCTTCATGCCACCTAAATGCCTCACATACTTTAAGATCAGGGACTTGTTGGATGACTAATCAGAATCAAGGTTATCTTGTTCATTCCTGACATCTTATGCAGTTACTGCAGATTTTATCACATACTCTTACATGTTGTAGATCACAAGATCACACATACAATCTACAAGGCAGTAGCTTTTGTTATCTGGTAACAGTTGTGCACCTAATATTTGTGTGTATTTATTAAGATGTGAAACTCCTTGAATTGTTATATAGCCATGATACACTTTAAGGGAGCTTCCAATCTTCTTCTATCATAATCTTGGTTACTTCCTTTGTCAAATATTAATAAATTGGTAGTGATGTTAAAATATACTAACACACTATGATCATGTATTCCTTAAATGGGGCTGAGGAGTTCATGCATGAACCAGACTGAGCCAGATAAAAGAGGTGTGACGAGAGAGTAAGAACAGAAAGAAAAAGATAAGGAGAAGTACAGTATGATGAGGTATGGTGTTCCTGATGACCAGGCGGGGAGAACTGGAGCACTCTGCAGTTTATGTTCAAGGAGGGAGGGTGTGTGTGAGTGTGTGTGTGTGTGTGTGTGTGTGTGTGTGTGTGTGTGTGTGTGTGTGTGTGTGTGTGTGTGTGTGTGTGTGTGTGTGTGTGTGTGTACAGGGGAGTTACAGTAGACGGAGGCAGTTAGGTGAGGTATATGGAGAGAATGGCGGAGGAAGGCCGAGTAAAGTGCAGAGGAGCAAGGGAGGACAGGCAGCGAGTGTGAGGGGATAATCTTATCTTGGCTTGTGTATCGCAGTGGCCAGCTAGCATGCACATGTGGGAGGTGGAGTTCTTTATCGTAAGCCAGGAATAGTCAAGCTGACTCCTATAGGTTTTATATACGTGAAGTAAATACTTTTTTTTTTTTGAACCTGGTGGACGGTATAGAGTTAGGCAGCAATACATGTTTGGCTACTAGACTAGGGAACAGAAGAACTACTTACGACATTAACATATCATTGCCTTGAGCAAAGCAACATTAGCATTCATTTGTCACCATGTACTAGTCCTCTTGCAAATATAAGTCCAATAGTCACTCTCCTTTTAGTTGGGATTGGTCTCCAAATGTGCCACTATGTTCACCAGCTAGTTGTTAAAGTTGTCTGTCTGTTGTTTGGTGCAGGCCAGGGAGCTACAGTGTGTTAATGAACCCACTGAAAGCCAACTAGAAACAACACTCATCAGTGCAGTGAGAGTGAACCAAAACAATGAGCTGAAAGATGCTAAAGCACTTGAGCGGAGGGGAACTGCAGAGTAGGGTGATCATTTCTTTGAGGGCTCTTTACTACGAGCGACTCTTTTCACATTACATGCAGACATATGATCCACTGTTGATATAAAATCGATTGGTGTAGCTTTGAATGAATGATTTAAACTCTTTCATTGTAATGTGATACTGACACAAATCTGTACACGTGTGGTTGTCTTGAAGTATAAAGAAAAATTGTATTTTTGTTAAAGTGATCCCACTGGGAGGATTATTCCTGAATTAAAGACAAGTTTAACATTTGGAGCAAATTATGGCACATTGATTGTTTCAGAAAATGTGTGTGAACAAACAGTAATACAATATATCTACAATAAAAAGGAATTTAACTTACTGGTAAATTAACACAAGAGGGAAGTCTCACTTATTAACAACACCCAGTTGAAGAGTAATCCGTATATCAGTATAACAGTAAATTCATAAAATACATAAATAAGTAATCTGTGTTCGTGATATCGCTGCTGACAGAGGAAAATTCCTACTGAGGGCTGCACACAGCCCAGAAGTTTATTGACCATAATGCAGATTTAATCATTACCTGCATGGTTGATTTATGGCTATTGCTGTAAACGTTACACTTCTAGTCTGCACACACAGGTTATATGCATATTTAACTTGGGGTGACAGCATTGTCACACGCTTTAAGCACCACCTCTATACGCAATCATTTTTTACACTCACAAATGAGCAAATAGTAGTTACACAGGACGCCCCCCATTTACCAATAAATGCACTTGCACTATACACATACTTGTGCATACACACTTCAGACTCCTGTTGAGTGGGTGCAAGTCTGTTTCTTATTTTTATTCATTTATTTCAATGTGCATCCCGTCAGGCTATAATAAAAGCCTGAAGCACTGCTTTTCATTAGTGCCTCGCTGCTACAACTTCTCTATACATCTTCTCGAGGAATGCAAGGAAAGCACTGGCACAGATTCCAGTAGTGGTTTACCCTCCCGGACAGGCTTGCAGTTGGGTTGGAAAAGTACCTCTATCTGTTTTGAAATGTTCCCTGCCTGCAGAGCAGAGCGGGCAAAGTACCAACAGCCTCTGCACCTGTGTCTCCGCCCAGCAGGTTTGGAAGTAGTTGAGTTGCTGGTTGGACCAGTTTGGTTGTTAGTACTAGTAGTAAAATCTGTTCCTGTGATGTGTTTGTGTGCATGTTGTCTCTCATTTAAAGACCCACATTTCTAGATTCCACAAACCAAAGCCAAAAACAAAGTATTAGGCCTTATTTGGTCAGCAAAGAGGACTAAAAGAAACGTGTTTAATAATGCATTAAAAACAACATGCTAATACGTAATACAACAGCTGTTTTTGTTACCAGAAATGCAAAAACAGAACCCTATATACACATTTACACTTATACAATATATTTCATTGGTTAATATCCTCACCAATCATCTATGTCTTATTCATAATGATGCAGTAATTGTGAAATCTATTTTTGTACTCTGCTTTCCTTCAGTCGCCAGCTGCTACACGGATTAGAGAGGAGGACAAAGCAGGATCTGCTATAGTGAGTTCCACATTTTCATGACTAGACTGGCTCTCTCAAGCCGAATGGCACTGCTTGGTGTGTGTGTGTGAGCATGTGTGGTGAAGTTAAACACAGCCACACCCTTGTCGTAGTAAAATCACACACATCATTATAGCGCAACCCAAACAAAACCCAACTGGTGCAGCAAACCTGCGGTGGCAAGATGTCAACGTGTGCCACATTATCAGCTTTTGGGTTTGGGTCATTTTCACGCTTTCTCTCACATGGTAATTTAATAGCTCACACAGTTTAAATACAGTGAGGGGCTTTGAGCAGAACTGGCCCTGACCAGTTTGGTGCCCAAGGCAATATTTTAGCAGGTACCCTTTGCATTGCAGCCAGTTCCACCACCAATCATTGTGTTCAGACACTCACAGAGTTTAACTTCCTGACTTTGGGCTTGAGCATTGCAGATCTTAAAAAGAAAACGGAGTTATGTTGAAGGTTATAACACCCAAACAGTCCAACTTCCACTTCACAAATTTAAGGTGGAAGTAACTGACACTCACGCAAGCTATTGATTAGCTATTATTAGGACATATTAAATAGGCTGTGTTGTTGTGATTTTGCTCATAGTTTTAAAATAGTCTTTAATATCAAAACATTATACCTTTTACCTATGGTTGGATGGTACTCCTATCATTCCCTTATATACCTCGGGCCGGTTCTGGCTTCAAGTGAAAAGTGACAAGAAGAAGGTAAGAGTGATGGAGAAATACATATTGCATACATGTGGAGCGAATGTGCGTGCCAGCCCTGGCTCCATTATTAATCAGCCATATGTGGCTACTCAGTATGGAAAATATTCAGGCGTTTGCATATTTTTTGGCAGGAGATCAAATAGCTCGCATGTCTCCCATGTGTAAAAAAGTCCACTGCCTATCCAAATATTGTCATGACTCCTAAAATGTGGAGTATTCTTAATCTATTTCATTTGAATCTCAGGTTGAAGTCTCATCTTTCGCCTGTTTTCTCACCCCTTATCTCCGCCTGTCTTCGTCGTGTGCCTGTGTGACATCACTTTAAATTACTTTTATGCCAAACCTTGGAGACCTGAAGAGACAGCTGTCAGAGATAACATCTTGTCCACGTGTCGGAGCGCCTGTCAAACAGCAAAGACGAGAGGTGAGAGGAGAAACAATGACCGAAAAAAAAAGGGTCTTCATTCCACCCTTAAAGCTGGATATTGTCCAGCCTTGCCTTATTTTCTGGCTCTTTCTTTTCATGAGGCGCCACTTCATCTCTCTAAGCCGGCCCTAATTGGATTAGTAGACTTTATTAGTGTCCCAAAAAACAGCAATTAAAGGTAGATAGACAAATGTAAAGAGAGAGAACCATGACGTCGCTCTTTGATCTGTTTCGCCTGTGAAATATGCTACTTGCCCCCTCCAAATGCCCTTCATCACGAGCATTCACACACACACACACACACACACACACACACACACACACACACACAGACACACACACTTTTGCCCCCAGGGATCAGTGCGGTAAGCACGCAAACCAGCGCCTGTCTTTCATTTTGCCTTTCCAAAAGCAAGTGAGAGAGGTGGATGCCAAGAGAGACAGAGAGAAAAATTACGAGACGCGCTCCCAACATTCCTTCTAATTTAATGGCCGCTGTAGTATGTCCTGTTTTGACAAGGAATGAATTTGGGCCCCAATACTCTCCACGATTTCCTTCCATCAGATGACTTATGGAGCGGTGGTCGGAGCATACGAGGGGCTCACTTCCAAAAATGTTAGGGTCTCAGTTTTAGGGTTGAAACATTACCTGATGCTCATCAGTCATCAATAGATTTTCTAACCATCCAATGATCATTTTGTCAAGCAATCATCAACATGTGGTAAACTAGTTTAAATGTTTTTGTTTATATTTTTAATTGTGATGACGATTTGGAGAGAATCTCATAGGCTGACAATCAGTTCAGTTCCACTTTTGTTTGAGTTGAAAAATAAGAATAAAAAAAATTCATGGTTATTCACCGTTTGTTAATGTAGTGCAGGACAGGACAGGTTCCATCTGTTGTTTTTAATGTTTCCTTGTTTGACCCTGGATGAATGTTATTGTCAGGTTAGGATAGATGCCTTGTTTGTGTTTTCTGCATTCAGTTTAGCTCACCTGAGTCCCCAAAAGTGTTGAATTAAAAGTACATATAGGACATAAAAAACATAGAAGACATGTGTGGAATTATAAAGTACAGTCAAGGTTAAATTTATGGTTTCATGAAACACATCTAGACAGCTGGTAAAACATGGATTCTGCAAGTCATTTGATTCATCCCTAAAGCTATAATCAATATTTTAATAACAACAATGGATCAAATTACGATGCATAATGTGAAAGTGGTTGCTTGTAGTGATGAACCCGAAGAGGGAAAGCATCTGTCGATTTTCCAACCTGCAACTTTGCTGTTTTGGTTCACTCCCACGGCATCTTTTGCAGCAGTTTTTCACTCAAGAAGCTCCAAAAGCCAATTGTACAATACTAGTTCAGAACCAAACGACAGACATTCAAAGTTAGCCACTAGTTGGTGAACATAGTGAAGCATTTAGCAGCCAAAGAGCCAGACATTTTCTTCATGAGTTGGTGGAGACGAAAACAGAGCTTCTCTGTACAATATTCAGAGCAATAATATGGAAGTCCGCCTGAGCATAATGAAGTTGCTCTCCCTGTGTGTGTTATAATCTGAGCTTCTGTCTTTGCTGACCTTTGGCTAGCTCATGGTTAATGGCTAATGGCTCATGGCGTCCATGTAGCGGGTACTGCTAATAACGACTGATGCCGACAACGCCGACGGCTGAAGCTTGGCGTCTACCCTCCGGCTCGCCCTCAGGTAAACACTGTAAACTCTGTCAGCACTGTCGCAGTGGTTTGAACTGTTGAACTGCAATGTTTTTACTGTTAGGCCGACTCGGGCCGCCACCATGTTAATAGCCATGTGGAGTCAATAGAAATGCTCTGAATATCGAATTTAGCAATCAATGGCACATCTTTCTCCCTTCTAACAATAAGCCAATCAGTAATCTAGTCCAGTTTTAATAATTTAATAGAAGCAGGTAACCAGATGTCACATACACAAAGCAAGTCTCTTACACAAACGTGTGCCATATTGTCTCTGCATGGTCACATGTGAGAGTGTAGATTGAGTTTCCCCTTGAACAAAACAAGCAGAGCTCTGATACGATCTCCACCTATCTCCCCCTCCATCTACCTTCTCTCCGGCCCACTGACTGCACCCGTGATGGGAGGAAGACTAACAGTTTGACCACTGACCTTGCGCTACTCCAAAACCTTTGAAGTGGACCAGTAATCCGAACAGAGGTGGATAGGTTTTTTAACAACACTGGACATTAGAGAGAGCAGTGATAAAACTACTCCCTCCTTTTTATGGATTGACCCAGATGAGAAAATGGCCTTCCTTAGATGAAAAGGTGGTTTAATAAGAAAACGTCATGTTTTTGTGGCTTTTCTTTCAGTAAAATCTTGAACGACGACACAGTCCAAAATATTATTGAAAGTAAAGTGAAGTTGAGACATGCTTTAAATCATGCCATTTCACAGATATGGCAAGTCTATGGTGTAAATGTCAGTTAATTATTTACCATTAAGTTGGGCAATTGACACACAGGACTGATTAGATGTTTCCAGTCAGAAAAGATGTCATAATGTCTCCTGTTTTTCTTTGTTTTTTATGGCTTGCAAAAATGACTCATCTGCATTACTGATTACTATGAACACTTCCCCAGAATGAGTATCACGTCATGCATATGCATCTTTTGGCTACTTGCTAGTAAAAATAATGTTTCAATGAAATACAACTACACTGCATTCTCAATTACATTTCCAGGGAATCATATTTTTACCCGGATTACAGTTGCAGTTTTAAATGACGTGGTTAAAAACATGAACATTTAAACACAGCATAACACAGCAAAAGTACTGTTCAATTCGATATTCTGTACAAATGGTAGCTGTGTTGTAATCTTAATGTAATCACATTCACTCTGCTTTTAAGCTCCTGTGTAACACGTTAGTTAACATAATTTTGGTCTCCATCAACTCCTGAGGGATATATCTGGCTCTTCAGCAACAAAATGCTCTGCTTTGTTCATTAGCTAACCGCTAACTCTGTACAGTCAGTTCATCAGAGTTTTAGAAGAAGCTCCCTTCTGCGGCTGGAAACAATGCCATTACCATGGAAATAACTTTACATTTAAATGATTGTTATTATGAACATATAGATTAATGCACCTTTAATTGCCTTTTCTTGTTGCAGACTTAGCATTTACAGTGGTTATGCAATACTTATGCAAGGACCTTTGGTATGATGGCAAAATGCAGGAAAACACAATTTCCAGAAACAGAGGCAATACATAAAGAAAAAAGGATTATTTGTTCTTCTAACTATTTTAGGTACAAGAGCGAATGTGGTTGAGGGTTCAGAGTGTGCTCTGTGGTGTCGGTTTGCTGTGAGTTTTCGTGAGGAGAGGCGCGGCTGCTCTGTTAATCTGTGTGTGTGCTGTGGTGGTGAAAATGATCATTGTGGCCTTATGGTTTTATCAGCCTTCAGAGAAGTGTGTAACTGTAAGATCACTGCACAAGGCACAGAAACTCCAGTAGTGGAGCACAAGATAGGAGAGCTGACACCGATAACAGCAAAATCTAATTCAGTTTCCTTGCTGTGGTTTCCCCTCGCTGTAGCTTGTGTTTGATTTAAAGGCTGTTGCTGCCAAACACACCAGCCCTCCCTCTCTTTCTCTTGAAAGCCAAGACATTCCTGTAGTTGTGTGGTAGGATTTCTCTATTTCTTCCTCTGCCTTTTCTTTCTGTATGTGTCTAACTCCTCTCCATTTATCTCCCTTTCTGTGTCAGACCAGTGACAAGCTTCAGGCATCTCCTCTCCGTTAGCTTTGCTTTTACTTCCATATATTTGTGAGCCAGAGAGAAAACTGGCTGCACTGTGTTTGTGTGTGTGTGTGTGTGTGTGTGTGTGTGTGTGTGTGTGTGTGTGTGTGTGTGTGTGTGTGTGTGTGTGTGCGTGTGTGTGTGTGTGTTGCTTGGGATTTGAGTAAGTGTGAAATCTAAGACAGCCCCCTATCCTAATGACTGCTCATTACCTACCATGCTCTCATATAAAGATATATTTATACACCCAAGGACATAACCTCATCGCTCATCTCCATAACAATTATGGTTCATTTTATGGGCCTCTTTGGAGCCATAGAGGAAGATCAGAATCCACTCTGTTGCAGAAATGGCCTAAGTGACAGACAGGTTGGGAAATGAACAACAGCCACCAGTCATATTATGGTTAAATTGTAGCTGTGGCCTGTAAGTGTGTGCCCTGATCCCTTTGTCAAATAGATACATTCTGGATATCAGTCATTGGTCTGATTGGTTAGCTGGAATAGTGGCTGTAACACTTTAAGATTCACCAACCACTGTCGACTGGAGACAAAACAGGGTCTTACTATTGTCTCCAATACCAGTGAAACATTAAGTTCAATGACAACTAAAGTATTTAGATATTCATACAACCCAAATCAGAGGTCTGATGCCTACAACAGTCAGTGTCCTTATCAAAAGATCTATCAGCACAACACTTAACTCATAGCGATAATTTTTAATTTAATTTTGAATGCCCCCCCACGTCACAAGTCCAGTGCAATATTTTCTAAGAACAACCCAGTCATCAGAAAACTATGTTGGCATTGTACGTTTCTGCAGCCCGCGGAGAGGATGAATGTTGACATCTATGAACCAAACATTTGTTTCATGAATATGTTTCATATCAGCCTCGAATCACGCTGGCAGAAACGCACAATGCCATATTGATCATTTTGGTTTAGGCATCAAACTATTTGGATATGGTTTGTGCTAAATTAACAGCATAACATAACAATGTAAATAGCTTAAATCAATAACAACTGCCTTAGTGGACTTCCTTATGTATATGTAACAAGCACAATACCATTACATAACAAGCGTAAAGTCAACATTTACTTTTGGTTTCACATGGCACACAAACAACGGTCTCCTGGGTGAAAGTCCTATGTTTGTTGAACCCACCCTTTGTGGAGTTTCTCACTCTTGATACTCATTATTATACCACGTATAATAACTATAATATTGAATAACGGCCTCATCATAGAAGACGTCACTTGCTCTGCCTGAATGATAATACATCTACATACATTTATTTTATAAATATCTCCACATTTAACATATCGTTCATTGCAAAAATGTACTATTCCAACATTTTTACTGACGATTGAGCATTAGAAGATCTAAATATTTGGGACCACATTAGAAATGAATGAGCTTGGACAGACTTGGTAAATTAGAGTATGGATTAAGAAGATCAGACTAACACATTGTTTGTTGTTGATGATTGGTGGGATTGGTTGACAATAAGAAAAATAAATAATATTATAAGATGTATCCTTTAAGCAAGGAAAACTGCCAACAACAACATTTGGTGAGTGACAGCTGTAACCCATTTGACCACATTGCTTTTAGTGGTCAAGTAAGCCTTCCTCTAAAAACAACAGGCTCTCTGCGCCAACTCACTGAAAACAGATAAGAGATCTGATAGAAAGATCTTCCAAAGAGTGAGCAAATATAATTTAAAGGAATGTAAAACAACATCAGTGTGAACTGAAAATTGTTGCTTTTATCTTGAGCAGTATGAACACAGCTCGAGTTACGATTAGAATAATACAAGTTAGCACACATCACTCAGGCTACAATCAAAAGCCATTTTAAATGGAAACGATAACTACTTCACAAGCAACTATCATAATTGCTCAACAAAAAATCAAAGCCAATCTACTTGGCTGAAGTTTATTCAAGACGTAATGTGTCAGTAGTGTTAAAATCACTTCTACTACTGAAAGTATCACTTCTTTCTAATACTGGAGATGTAAGTGAAATGATTGCATGTCGATAAATTAATAGCAAATTTGATTTAGTTAGATTACGAATGGTCATTGCTACTGATATGTCCACATTGCATATCGTGATGCAGAATGTGTGAAGACATAAATAGACATAGAGTCATACATGAAGAGTTTCATTTGAAACATTTGCCTAAATATATATATATTTTAAATATAATAGGTATTAATCACAAAAATGAGTACAACATTAAGCCTAACTGAAGAGTATCTTTGATCTAAAATAAATGAAAAGGCAAACTTAAGCAGAGAAATAGTTTGCTGCAATTTATACATGAACTTTGAACTTGCCAAAAATAACGTGGAGTTGGATTTGTCGTCCATCTGTCAGTTGATTGTGCACAGCAGACTGACCTTTGTGCCAGTGCACTTGAAGCAAACCCAAAGTACACTTGCTTACGTGTGACCCTTCAGCTTAATTACAGTTAATGATCGACCAATCCAGCCACATTACAGCTTATCACAGCCTAGATGCATCATCATCAGTCATAAAATAAATGGGGTCATGCTTTTGGCTCAGGCTCAAATACACACAGGTTGTTGATTTCACTGTGGACTGTGTGGACAGGTGGTTAATGTCCAGAGGGCAGATAGGTGGCTGGTGCTCACCATGCTGATTTGATAGTGATATAATATCAAACAATTCTTAGTAAAAACATGTTTTTATCAGCTTTTTTCTTCTTCAGGGAACCAGAAAAATCCAACGTGCCTTAATGAATTTCAAATGAGTGAAATATATTTGTTTATTTGTGAGAAAGAGAACTTGCTTCAGTGGTTTTCCTTTCAACCGTGATGTACGTGGTGTGACATTTACTTGTGGTTTTGCAGGAGACAGACATGTTGTTTTCTGTTAGAACTTGCTGTTTCCTCTCTCTCTCTCTCTCTCACACACACACACACACTTGGAGTAATACTGTGGCTGTGTTGCTGTCTGTCTAAGGCTAACCTTCCATCTCACAGCTGCCCTGAACCTTGATGAATACACAAGCGCTTCACTGGTGCAAGGCCTAGGTGCTGGTTTTGCTTTGTTTGATCGGATTGATGCTAACATTCATCTGATGTCCCCTTTGCATGTGTTGCATGGTTCTAAATGTTAGTTATGAACTACAAACCAGATAAAAGAGCTGCTTCAAGAGTGAAAGTGTGTGGGAGGTAGTAGCTTTAGGCCGTGTGTGTGTGTGTGTGTGTGTGTGTGTGTGTGTGTGTGTGTGTGTGTGTGTGTGTGTGTTTGTGCACGAATGTGAAAGTGCATGGGCCTGCTAAATGTGTGGGCCATCAGTGACCCTACCACAGAAATAAAAAAAAAAAACAAGTAGAGTGTACAGAAACTGACTTAATTGTTTCTCTCTGTATTTGTCTCACACCCTCAGAAGACTTCATATCTGTCTGTTCACCTCTCAGTGTCGCCTACTCATGGCAGACAGCAAGGAATGATAAGCTAATAACCTGTAGATTGCAGGGTTGCCATGGTTGTGCTATTAATACAATGTCTAATTCCTGCAACGGATAGATTTGCTCAACCATCATCTGATACTTATTGATACAAAAATGTTTTAAAGCATCAGATAAAGTTTCAGAAAAACCTACCTTTGTCTCCCAAATTATACTTCAAGAGAATGGCCTACAATTTCTATGTTCAATTTAGCAAACCAGTCACAATGACTAATGCTTATCATCTCTCTCAGAAAAAAATGCTGACAAAAACCAACAGCAGCATGAAGCTGAAGCTGCAAATATGAGGTTTTCACATCTGTAAATCATCTCTACGGCGCTTCCCTCTCGCTGAACTGGACTCCCAACTGTGGTTGTGGTGGCACTGGGCAGCTCCCAGTTGTGTGTGTATGTGTGTGTGTGTGTGTGTGTGTGTGTGTGTGTGTCGTGTGTGTGCGTGTATGTGTGTGTGTGTGTGTGTGTGTGTGTGTTGTGTGTGTAACAAAATGAAGGTCGGAGAGTATTCTTGGTTGAGGGAGTAAAAAGTTTTTCCAAAGAAAACGAAAGACCCACAAAGAGTGGGAAGTTGTTTATCATCAATATGTTGTTTGATATATGGTTGTGTTTTAAGAGGAATCCAAGCTATTGTCTTGTTTACAATATATGTTATCTACTGTGGATAAGTAGTCAAAGATGATGGTCAATGTTTTCTTAATGAAACTGCCTTGATGAAATGTCATGAAATTTACCACACATGACATTTTGCTGTCTGTTTTTATTCAGTCAAAACAACAGCAGGCCAAGGTCCCAGGCGCTCTAATATTCAGCCTCTGCTATCCCCCTTATATTACCTCAGCAGAAGCTGTGACGATGACAGTCACATGGTAAAAATCTCTCTTCATACACTGTGCTATACATTCGGCACAGCAGGACAGCCCGGTAATTATAGAACCTGCAGGTTTTCATCCCATCAACAACAGTGTGTGTTCCAGGAAAACGGAGGGGTAAAGGTTACACGCAAAGGCCAGGGTTGTGGTTATGGACTGCTAAGCCTGTGCAGTCAGAGGAAGTTCTTCATGGGAGGCTTAACCCAGGGCTGAAATGACCCACAGGCACTGAAGATCACCTTGGACAGGATGCTCATACCCATAAGTGTAATAGTTGTATCCTGTAGTAAAAATGAATTACAGTACAGTAACTCTTCGAGAGAGGTAAGCAATCATAGTGAGTAGCCTTTATTCTTTAGAGTTGCAAGCACCACATGTACTGAGTTTTTTTTTTCTTACTGGTGTGTTCGCAATGCTATTTGATCCTCAACTGGAGATTAAAGTTGTGGCAACTTTGGGGATCCTTTAGCTTTACAGGGAACACCTTCATGGAGGTTAAAAATAGTCAAATACTTTGGTTTGATCTGCAAAGCGAATGGCATTCCCATCAGCCTCAGCTGCACTTGTGTTGCGTTTAGTGCCAATGAGCGAATGTTAGCGTGCTAGTACGCTAAACTAAAATGGACAAATGTTAGCATTTAGTTCCACGCACCAGTTTATTCAAGTGTGGCCACACATGAGAGAAAGGACTACATTCAAACAAGTCTTTTCACATCTTCACTCCAACATCATGTATGACTTTTAAAGTTTTTCAGCAGGCCCATTCTACCAACTGCACTATAAGATAACGGTCGCTCGAAACTAAAATATAACATATAAGCGTATATTGTGATGTATTTTCACACCATACTGAAACTAGAGGCTTTGGACAATGGTTAGTAATATGAAACATAAGTGAATTGACGGGACCGGGTCAAGTGTTTAAGCATGTGACTTAAAACATGGAATGACAAAAAAAATTAACAATTTGGTGAAAAGAAAAAAGCATATGGCTTGATATTCAACTTAAAAAACATATCACATTTGTCGCCCGTTTTTTGAGCCTCCCAAACCCTCTTTTAGAAGAAAACTCCCTGCAGCCTTCATGTCGGGATTCAGCCTTTAACAAGTGCCCCGTCAGATGGTCGTGACCCAAACTCACCCTATCACAGCAACCAAGCACACCAACACACACACATTAGAGGCGTTTGCTTTGCCCTCGCCCTGACCTGTGAGTGCTGATACTTCCTGTAGCCACACGTCTGTTCTCAGGTCAAACATTACTCATTGAAAAATAAAAACAGCTTTGGGGTCAACTGCTCAGAGATAATCCACAGCCAGATTTAATTTCAAAGCCGTTTACTTTTTTTCGCAAGTTGCAAACACTCTTGTTAATATGTCATTGAGGCGATACACTGACATATATTGCACAGTGTCCACCCACAAGTCTATCTTGGCAGCATTTAATAGTCGGCCAAATACAACTATCTCTTACCGAAGCCAGAGAATAAGCAGCAAGTATGGACGTCAGTGAATCACACTTCATACTTTGACAAATACAAGCCTGTTTGCACTAACACACTAGAATGCAAACATACACACGCACACACACACACACACACTTGGGTAATACTGTAATAGTGTGGCTGTGTTTCTGTTTGTCTGAGGCTCACCTTCCCTCTCACAGCTGCTCTGAACCTTGATGAATACAGTCGAAAGCCAATTCCCCCCCCCCCCCCAAGTTATTTTTGCTAGAGCACAAGTCACCTCAGCAGATGATTGTTGCCTTAATTCAACCGGGTTGTTCTTCCTCTCTCCCTTCAGACACACGTTCGATGAACCCTCAGAGCCAGAGGAAAGAAATCAAAGGCATGTGATCTGCAGAGGGATGGAAGAGGGGCGGCGATGGTGTGTTTGTGCGTGAGTGCGTAGGTCTTAAAACTCAAAGGAACATTCAATTGGCCCTGAGTTCATGAAACAGCTTGTTTCCATTTCATTAATACAGTGGATTCATCAATCATCAGATGCACTTGTTGCTCATGTCTTGTATTTCTGACAAAGTAGCTGCCGAAGGAGAGTTTGCTGTTGTATTAACCCCCCTTGCTGTTACCAACACTCACCACAGGTGTCACTACAGTAATGTCTACCTGAGCAGAGAATGAAGCCACACTCCCTCTAGCCGTGTTCAGAGCTTTTCTGTATTTTGGCCGCTGTTAGCACTGTTAGCACTGTTAGCACTGTTAGCACTGTTAGCACTGTTAGCACTGTTAGCCGTTGCCTTGTTGAGAGCCGTTAAGAGGCAATCAAAATGCTCCCAATGTCGTACACGCCATCTTTAAACTGCATGTTAAACTCTGTCAGTCTGCACAGACAACTCAGTCATTTTATATCTTTTGAAAAGGCAGCAGTTCTTTGTTGCTCTACATTGTTACGGGGCATTTCTATGCATTACAGGCCTGTAATGTGTTGGTGACCCCTGCTGCAAGACAAACTAAACAGTGCTGTAGCAGCAGGCCAGTCAGCATCTGAGGCCACACAGCCAGGCCGCATGAGTCACACAGTCCCGAGCAAAAACCCAAATGTGTAAAAACTTCACGTTGGCAGATTAGTTTGTTTACATCCTGCACTAGATGTGATTTGGCCATGCTGCAGCAAGACACAGCCAAAAAGCTTGTCTTCTCTTTCCTCCCTTTAACTCTGCCCTTCGCTGCCTCTTTCCTTGGTTTTCTTTCTTCTTTCCTTCCCCCCCTCCCCTGACTATCTCCACTTCATCTCTCTCACCGCTGCCAAGAGCACATGACCATGAGGCAGAGTGAAGTGGAAAAATATCGCAGCCCTGCCCTTGTAAAGAAAATTTAAATGAAGTTAAAAAGAATCAGACAAATTAATTACAACACCAAACAGATGGGGAAGTTGTATTTCCAGAATAAAACAAGACAAGCGTAAAAAAAAAAAAGAAGAAAAAAAAAACTTTCCACCCCCATTGGAGTTTGCCAAGCTATGAGCTCATACTTTGTAGGCCCTCTATTGAATATCTATTCATAGCGTCAGCTCCAAGATGTCAGACTTTTATGACCCATTTCTCCTCTCTTTATCTGCAGCAACATTTCAGTGCCTGCTAATTTAACGCTGGAAATATTGAAGTGTTTTCCTGACTTGGAAGCAAACTTGGGTCCGCTCAAAGTGAACCAGTGTACGGGGGATATAATTCATACGCCTTGAAACGTACAATAAAATAATTAAAAGTCAACATGTGGCTGCGGCTTCGCGTGCATACGTGCGTGGGTGGGTGGGTGGTTGTTTTGTGTGTGCTTTTCGCACTAAGCTAGATTATAACGATGAACAGGTCAGGCTGGGGTAACGCACACTGTCTATTGTCGGTGGTTTTGAGGTCATAACTGGCACAGCTCTCTGAAAGTGGCATTGTCCAATTTGGTTAGAGTCACTGCCACTTTTCTAGCACCACCTTGATGTCAAAGTAAAAAAAAAAAAAAACCTGATGGGTCTATCGTTCTCTAAATCATCCACTGGTGTTGGTGAAACGCTTATATCCTTCCAGAAGTGGGAGCTACAGGTTCACAATGGGCTGCCGGCGACAAACAAAGCACGGGGTGTCCCTTTTTTTAAAACCTCTGCTCATTCACACTGGTAATCTGCCTTGTCCCTAATCAGGGACGTGTCAATCATGTCTGCACATGCTCACACAGTCCTGAGAAGAGGTCTCATCAGGTAAACTAAGTGAAAACAGCTACGTGGGTGAACCACTGGTATGGTGGCAGTTTAAATGGGGTCATAAATCCTGAATTAAGGATTAATACAGACATTTCACAGTGAGAGGTTAGCATGCTGTACCTTCTTTTAATGAACACCCAGCATCGGTTCTTCCATCTTTTCAACACCCTATTAACCATAAACATATCAGCTGAGCTCTGATTCTGCCATTCAGTGTAACTGGGACAGTTGACCAGGACGTTCACCTTCACGTGGACACCAATCAACACTGTGTGATTGTAACCACATGAATGTTTTGAGCCCCATCAGCCAGCTGGACCCCATTGTCCCATTTTTACTGCGGTACAGGATTCAGAAAGATTGTTTATCACAAACATACGTTAGTGTTACCAAACAAAACAACATCTGACATTAGTGATATTACTCTTGGTAGTTGCATCTTTGTAGCCACTCAGCTGGTTTGACTTTGTGAAACTGCTTTTGCTTTATGTATTGTTTTCATTATAGTGTAGCTGGTAACCCGAGAATATTCAGAGGAAATTGGCATTTCAATGACCAGAACTTACTGTCACTTGCAACAAACATCAGCTAAATGCCACAAGTCCGTTAAACATGTAAGACTTCTCCTTGCGAGAAAGCCTTTATTTAACTGGACAGGAGAGGCTCATAATTTGTTAATTTAATATTCTCTACATGCCATTTTACTGTGTCTGATTCCTGACTTATGTGACTGAATGGAAATGTATTCGGAGGCTTTCCATTTACCTTTTTGTTTATAGTGTGCTTGCTGTAAATGTAGAGTTAGCCAAGAGGCTAGTTTTAATATAAATTTAAATAAAGTTACATTTAAATAAAGAAAACGTTTGGCTAACTCTACAACTCTAACTCTAAATTGGCATCACAGGTGGCTCGACGTGGAGGGACGAGCTGTGATAGCAACATATCACGACCTGAAGTGAGCTAATGGGTCATCGAGAATGGCAACATGAACACGATAGACACATTCCAATTAAATTGTTTTCATTTATTAAAGGTTCTTTATAAAGGAATCGAAACATTATTATATCAGTAAACAACTGTGCTAATGGCTTATGTAAAGATAAGGTAGAGTCACACGAGGTGTGTTGCTTTGCATGGCGAGGATGTTGCTCCAAATTCCGGTAACGTAGTTTCGATTGCTTCAGTGTGTGCTTACCCTGCCCTAGCTTGTTAAGCAAATATCATGTGAGAGATGATTACAGCACATGTAGGCAGTTGTATGACTCTAAATTATAGTCTCTACTAAAATTAGACTTGTGTCCATGGTGTGAAAGAGAGGTTGGGAAACCTGGCTTTATCCAAAGCTAACACAATCTGCCTCCAAACACCTGTAAAGTTCAATAAATAATAGGTTGTATTTGTTTAATTTAAAACTATAGTGTAAAACCACATGCTAAATGTTTTTACAGGAGGTTACGTGCCGGAAGGTTTCTTGGCTTGTGGCAGTGACTTCCTAGACTTCCTTGTCGGCATGTGAGTTTGCCTGGCAACCAGTGGAGACGCCAGGATTTCACGTTTTTCCAGCCAAGAAAAAAGCAAACGTGCATTTTTTCCCCCGACATTTTGTATTATAATGTAAGTACATTTGGTTACTAAATTGACGATGTAAGTATATTTTAAAGTTGCAAGAAGCTCTACATTCTTCTCTCTTCGGCGGCATCTATACCGATAAACGGTAATTGCAGGTATGTTTTTAAATCTCACTTCCCTGCGATCCAAATAGTGTCGCTTATTTGGAGACAGGCATTTACTTTCACGACTTTACAGGAACAGTGTTGTTCCTTAATTTCATTGACTTCCGCCTTGATCGCCAGGTGACTGTGATCTCTTTTTTCACTGCTGAATCAGTTTGAGCATATTGTAGACGTTTCTGTCTGCTTCTCTCTGACATCTTTTTTAAAATTTGTTTAGCTTTTTCCAAAATGTAGATAATATTGATGCAGGGAGTGCAGTTAGTGGCAGTGTGGGCTCCATGGTGGCTCTAAGAGCTCGACAGAGTAGAAGTGTGTGTGTGTGTGGGGGGTGGGGGGGCTTCTACCTTTCCACGATCACTTAGGACCTAAATGTCAATGGCACTATTGTATTCAGATCAGCACAAAAAATGAAGGATTTGCTTCCTATAAATTTGATTGAACTCTATTGTTAAGCAGTGTACAAAACAAGGCACAAACAGGATTTAAGAGGAAGAGATAAGAATACAACATCTGACAACACATATTTGCAGTATCTTCCAAGAGCATTATGCTAATAGTGACACATTTCAACATTATGCTGTAATTTAACATGTCCTGTGTTTAAAGGTAATACATGTGTGTTGACAAAAAAGAACAACAACAACAATGTGTAAAAGTGTTGCAATCCTCTCTTAAAGTTTAGAAAAAGGGCATGAGCTCACTGTTAATTACTGCAGACTCAGTCAAAGCCAGTATGATATATTATAGGAATAGCTCCCTCTCCCTCACTCACTCTGTATTTGACTCCTACACATTGGTATCAACAGGAAAGAGGCAGCCAATGAAACTAATTGGGTGGTGTGTAGTTTATGAAAAGAACAGCCTGTACTGTCCCGAGGTCCCTCCACTGCTCTCTGACTGGCTGGCTCCTAAGTGGTCTGCTTTCTTCTATCTGCTGTGATTGGATCCAGGGAAAGCCAATAACTAAACCCCCCCCCATTTTTCCTCAGGACATACTCTTGTTGTTTTCAACTTTGGAGGCAGAGCTAGCTGAGACGATCCAGCACAGTCACAGCCTGCACTCTGGTGCTGTGTTTGCACTCAAGATGTACACACATTACATCATTTTATTATTAGAAATATTACTAAGTACCAAATATTAGTAGGAAATGGAGTTCTTATTCACAAAGTATGGGACTGGTGTATAAGTGCTTTTGGTAGTTAGGTTTTCAGCAATAAATTCTGGATTGTAATTTTTTCATGTTAAAATGTACATAGTATATGGTCACTTAAACCTCATTGTTAACATGACAGACATTATGTTTTTTTTTAATTGAATTAAGTGTGTGCGATTAGACTGTGGATAAGTTATGGAATAGTTACCGGTCTTATCGGTTCTGTGTCATTCCTCAGACTGAAGAACTCATTAAACCACTTTAATAACATGGTGTATCTCCATCAGGTCTATGTGTAAGCAATAATAATCACTCTGTGATCATAGAGATTATTGTTGCCGTCTGCCAGTTTACATGGGCGGATCACTTTAAACCTAAAGTGTGTTTGGTAAGGGTGGAGTGGTTGTGTGCTTTTACTATGAAAAATAGTGAGCACATGAATTTATTACATCAGCGTTGCTTTTTTAATCAATCAACTTGCCCATTGAAGAGAAAAAGTACAAAAACACAGGATATAAAATCGATTATTAGGCTCAGTTTTGCAACAGTTTATTTCTCTTAAAAACAATAATGAAAATATATATTTACAAAAACGTTGCTTTGGGAAGCTATACATACACCCGCAACAAAAAGCTCAACATAAATAAGTTAGTATAATTTTTTCAGTGTTTTGGAAAAAAAGGGGGGAAAAGGCACAAGGTACACTTCAAAGTTTTACACCAAATGAGGCAGTGTCACTTTCTTTTTCTGCCCTCAAAAAGGAGAAATTAAAAATAGTGCAATTACATGTTCCACATGAATTCCACACCACAAATCTTTGATTCACATATTTGCATAATAATAGCCCTGTAATTTTCACATTTTTTTTAATCTATGTTAACCTGGGCTACACCATTTATTAAATGGGGCAGATTATGTGACCCAAAAGACACACAAATAGGAATTTACCTAATTCAAAAATAAAAGCTAATTCTTAGGATTATTAGCAAATACTGTTAAAATTTGGTTGGATATTGCTCAGCAGTTTTTCCACCCACCTCCTTCCCCTAACCCTCGAACTAAAGGCAACAACTTTGGTTAGAAAAACAAAACAAGCTTCTTTTTTTTTCACAAAAAAATTATAAAATTGTCAAATAGAAATTGGGAGGGGGGATGTGCATGTAAACTTTATCTGTCATGGCTGTTCCCAGTTAGATGGAGCCTCAACTTACAGTGTGGCCATCTGAGCCTTCAAAAACCAGATATATAACACTGGGACAATTAAAGCCATAGTAAAAGACATTTTGTTTTCCACACAACCCTGACTCTGAAATCTGCATTTTTAACTTACATCAATTACCTGAATGAATGACACAATATGACCACTTTAACAAAATAATATTTCTCTGTTGGAAATTGCACTGCAAGTTCCCGAGTCAAATTCACACACTCATCAAATACATTTAACAAAAGTATGAAAAGCATAATATGCTTTTGTTTATGTGCTACATCTGAAACATAGGTAGTAGATACAAAAAAAAGGAGCAAAAACCCATTTGCACACTGCTACATTGTCTGCTGCTTCTGAGGCAATTTAATTAAAATGAGTGCCAAAACTTGATAGTGTACATATTCAGTGCTTTTGCAGCCTCTCCTCCTCCCTTCTATAGGAAAAGACTGCTTTTATATGTTCCTCTCCATCTGTCAGATACAGTATTCCACCAGCAACAGGCCTCCCCGCTCTGTGGGATATGAAGAGGAAACAGGCTGTTGAATGGTGCAATTGAAAAAGCAGTTCCTCATGCTTGATATGCAGACACGCGCACACACACACACACACACACACACACACACACACACAGAGGGTGAACAGTCATAACACGAAGGGCTGTGAAAGATGAAAAATAAAGCAACAACAACAAAAAGACAAAATACAAGCTTGAAGGGCTGATGACGTGTACATGCTGTGCACAGGACATCAGTGTGTTATTGCAACTCTATTTTGGGTCCAAAACAACACATTGGAAAACGTAATCATTATCCATTCAAATGACTTCATGACAGCTGGTGGAGTAGTGAGATAGTAGTGATTTCTAACCTAGCACTGTTTTTCACTGGACCTCCGCGCCCTTCTCAAGGCCTGCTGGGACTCTCCTCCGCGGCTTGTACCGCCTGACTTCCTGCACCGTGGTCTTCATCATCATCATCTTCGTTGGCATGCGACCTTTTACTCTGAGACTCGCTGGAGCAGGATCCTAGCAGACATTAACACACAAATAGATCAATACAAATAATAAGCAAGGCTGTGTATGTGTAGAGCTGCACGTGCCCTTTAAAAGGCACCCGATATCCTCGGCAGACTGGAGAAAGTATACCACCGTGAACAGCCCGAGTTAAATAATAATAATAATAATAATAATAATAATAAAGGGAAAACTACAATGTAATTACTAAGCGCGACTGACATTGCCACCCTCAGTAATAACGACATTAAATAACGACCCGACCCCCCCCCCCCCCAAAACACACACACCGTGCTCCTGCACTTATATTTGGGGGTTCAACCGGTCGTCGCCACGGTTCGACCCCGGACACGACCGGTGCGTCGCGCCACAGCGAAGCAGAAATTGCGTCGCAGCCTCAGTGAGTCGAGGCAAATAAAATTGAAATGAAATTACCTGAAGCTCCCGAGCCCCTTTTCCTCGAACCGCCGCGGTTTGGTTGAGCCGCCTGCCGTTCACTCCTCTCCCCGGCATCCCGCCGGTCGTTACCGTCATCTCGCCGGGGCCGCAGTCTCCCGTGAGGCGGTCTGACGTAAAACTCCGGTGCGTCGCGGTCCTCTTGCAGTCGTAATTGCGCGGAGGAGAGCGGTCTGTCGGCGACGGGGTCGAAGTTATACGTCTCCGTAAAACCCTGCACATCCTCCCGTATCGAAGCCTCCGCATAACTCCGTACCTCCTCCGGGTCCGGTCGGCCGAAAAGGTTTCTGCGGACCGACGGTCTCGCGGTGTCCGGCTGCCGCGCTTCCACCTCTCCACCGTCGGGCTCGCGTTGGAAAGGCGAACTTCTGACATTTTGTTGCATATATGACAAGGGGGGGTGGGGGGGGTGGGATACACAGACACAGCAACCCCCTTTCAAACTACTATTTCCACGTAGTATTCCTTTAAAATGCAAAGTCACGGGGATGATGCGTGCATACTCCGCGCGTATCATCCAAAACACGTCCGCGCAAAACAGAAAACGGAATAAAGTGTCTCCAAGGGCGCAGGGGCGTTTGAGAGAGCCACTCCTGTCAAGTCCGTAGTAACGCTGATGAAAACAACAAGTCAAGTCATAACAGCCAACATGGCGTTAGAGGGGAGCAATGAGTGAAGACGCAAAGTTAACATCAAGGACTATTTAAACAGAGAAGGCGATTCATTGGTCTGCGCACAAGGACCGCCCATTGAGATCTCTTCAAATCAAACAGGGGCAAGAACACAGAGCTGGATTAGATTACCTCTACACATGAATATGACCCAATTAATCGGTTTGATTAGTTAAATACTTAAAGAACAAAAATATAAGAGGTTTGTGGTTATATAAGTGTTTCTTTCCGTTAGTCCTGGCATAAGGTTAGACATTAACTTCACACCTACAGGTCAAACACATCATTGGATGTCAGTCATTTGTATCTCCGTGTTCATGCACCGTAAATTGTCTTGTCTTTTTTTTTAACTGACAAAAACACAATAATGGAAACAGCTTCATCATGCGAGTCAAAGGATTGTGTGAGTGATGACAGATATCACTGCATGATCCCATTTGGTGTCACATAATAGCAACATGATTGGAGTGTAAATACAATCAGTTACACTTGCAAGACCGTGGAAAGACAATGAGAAACTAAAATGAGGTCTTATGCAAGAAAACTATAACAGAAAAAAAGGCACACATCTGCCTCCTGGCATCCAATGACTAGCAGAAAGCCTCCCGTCATCGTTGGCACGGTGCCTATCGTTGTCAGACTTTGCCAGTGGTGCCACAGAGGTGGTTTGTGTTTATCACTGTTTATAATTGCTTGTGTGCAGTTGGAATTTAAAGGGAAACAAATAGTGCAACAAATACACCACCATTTCCTTCTGGTGGGGTTTGCATCCTAACAATTATTGACTTCAGAGTGTAATTGGTGTTCTTGCCAACACTTCAGTTATCAAATTGATTTGTTGTACATCCCAGAGCTGCATAGGAATCTGAGCTAACAGAGTGAATGCATCTTCACTAGTGAGCCCTCCTCGTGCCCAGTTCACGATGTCCCAACTTAAACTCTACAGCGAATGTCGCTCTGCATTCCTCTTCAGCATTTGCCCGAAAAAGAAAATTGCTGGGCCGGCCTTAAAGGCCATGCTGTTTCAATTAGGCCTCGAAACGTCAAACATCTCGTGATGAAAACAGCGATGCCATCTGTTATATCAATGTTATCACCGGGATCACACTTAATCCATAATGTGTTTATGCTGCTGCAAACTGTGCACGCTGCTCCACAGAGGCATCCCCGAGATCAAACACGGAGTTTGATCCAAATGATTTAAACGGACAGCGAGGAAAAAGGGGGCAATGAGAGAGAGACCACTTTATTTGGGTCAGCTTTGGTTTCGTAAGGTGCGAATTTTTGAAAACCGACCAAATGGGAGTAACTGTTTAACACAGCAAATTATGCAACTGTAGCAGATTCTGTCACTAAAGCGAACATTAGTTACACATTAATTTTGATCCAAGATGTAACAGTCACAAAACACACAGAGAAAGAAAGGTCACTGTGTGTATCTTTTTATTTATATATATATATATATATATATATATATATATATAGTTTAAGATTACAGAGAAAAACAATTTTTTTGACTTTCACAGAAGTTAGCAGTGCACCGTCCTGGCCATGGACACAGAGACAAGAGGGATAACGGGGCGATAATGCATCGTGGAGATGTTTCCATATGTTGCTGAAAAGTAATACAAATGTAGTCTCATAAAAATCAAATGGGTGTTCAAATATTACACAACAGGCATTATTCATGAAGTCAAAAGATAAATTGTAGGTGACTTTTTTTTTTGAACACTTACACAGTGGAGAAATTATTCAGTTTTTAAATCTACCCGGCAACTGGTCTTGGATAATGCAATTACTTCCACATCTCATCTTGAGCTTTAATAGTAGTGTTTAACAGTTTGTAGGGTGCCAGGGACCATTGCTGAATTGGGCTGAGAAAGCATTGGACCAAATTGAACATCATAGACATCCTTGATCAGATATTAGCAATCATTTTAACAGTTTTGGGGGTTTAACAGGACATTTAGGGCTACTGTAGGGACAACTGTGCTTGTATATGAAATCAGTTTTAATTCTTAGCATTTTTCCATTTGCTGCTTCTATAAAACAAATAAATAACACCCTGGAGGCTAAAACAGCAACCTAATTTTACTGGACAAAAGCATTAACTTGTATTGTTCTGATGTGTGCTGGTCATTTTCTTTCCATATGCTGTCTTTGCAGTTTAGTTCAGTATGGGTTTGATGAAGAGTGCCGGTAAAGCGCGTTATGGACCTCTACTTGTCCGATGTCACGAGGCGGCAGACT
The DNA here is from genome assembly GCF_009769545.1 of Cyclopterus lumpus. Lineage (NCBI taxonomy): Eukaryota > Metazoa > Chordata > Actinopteri > Perciformes > Cyclopteridae > Cyclopterus > Cyclopterus lumpus. The sequence continues at coordinate 6,691,395 of NC_046988.1, read as the reverse complement.
TGCAGTTCTGCTTCTTCTTGGCTGGCTCTGACTGGATCTGAGGGGGGAACTGCTGCAAGTGCTTGTTCACACACTGCATGCAGAACCTCTTAGTGTAGAAAAGGCTGCAGTCCTGAGAGAAGAGACATCGGAGTCCAGCATCAACGCTCAATTTCCACAGAAGCAATGGATGTTTAGTCACACAAAGTTCACCCAGCACGTATAAATGCCACATGGTTGCAAAATCATCTGAGGAAAACATCTAAACTAAAGATGCGTATTTTATCGCCAACGACTCAAACTAACCCAAAGTTTGGGTTTCGAGGCTGAAATGCACATGCAATTCTAACTGATGGGGACGCGCCTGAGTTTTTACTTTGTAAATACATTCAGTTACACTTTCAAGGCTATTGAAGGACAACGAGACACTTAAATGAGGTATTATGCAGGAAACCAGAACAAGGCACACATCTGCCTCCTGGCATCCAATGACATCAGCTCTCTAGCAGAAAGCCTCCCGTCATTTGTTGGCACGGTCCCTATCGCTGTCAGACTTTGCTGGTGGTGCCACAGAGGTGGTTTGTATGAGTCACAGCTTGTAATTGCTTGTGCGTGGGTGCACGCTTATAATTAAAAAAGGGGGAACAAAGAGTGGTGCAGCTATAAAAGAACAACAAAAATACACCTTGAAATTCACCACCATTTCTCTCTGGTGGGGTTTCCAGGCTAACAATTATTGACTTTAAAAAAAGGGAAACAAAAGGTTTGAAAATGTACCACCATTTCCTTCTGTGGCGTTTGCATCCTAACAATTATTGACTTCAGAGTGTAATTGGTGTTCTTTCCAACACTTCAGTTATCAAATTGCTGGTCTGTACATCACACAGCTGCATAGGAATCTGAGATAACTTAGTGAATGCATCTTCAATAATAAGCTCTACTGTGCAGGAGTTCACGATGGGTTTCAAAGCTGAAATGCACACTGATGAGCACGCTCCTGAGTTTTTACTTTGTGAAAACATTAGTTACAATTTTAGGCTATTTAAGCACAATGAGACACTAAAATAAGTATTGTGCAGAAAAACAACAACAAGGCATTAATCTGCCTCCTGAAATCAGCTCTCTACCACAAAGCCTCCGGACCTCTTACTGCCGGATGTCAGGATGGTGGCAGACTTGCAGTTCTGCTTCTTCTTCGACAGCTCTGACTGGATCTGAGGTGGGAACTGCTGCAAGTGCTTGTTCACACACTGCATGCAGAACCTCTTGGTGTAGAAAATGCTGCAGTCCTGAGGAAGAGACATCAAGAGTCCAGCATCAACACTCAGTTTCCACATAGGCAATGGATGTTTAGTCACATTTTACTGCACAATAGAAAGACTATCCATTTGAGATTTCAAGGACATCGGTCATGTTCACCCAGCACATGCATGTCACATGATTGTAAAGTCATTTGAAGAAAACATATAGACAGTGACCTACAAGTGGCAACAGTCACAGGAGCTCAGTTTGGGTTTCAAGCCGAAATTGCACATGAAACTCTAAATGATGAGCACGCTCCTGAGTTTCACTTTGTCTCTGTGGATGAGGACAGCATTTTAATAAACTGAATTACACGATCACATACTTAATCTGTGTGCAAAAAAACAGACCGAAGCAATTCAATTTGAAAACAACTTACCGATCCAACACAAACACACCTGTTGCACAGGCTGCAGGTGGAGCCCAACACAAGAAACTTCTCCCTGTCCGGACTGAAGGGGTCCTGGGTCACGAAACAGTCCTCGAGCAACCTGTTTTTGGACGAGGCAGACAGACATTGAAATGGACGTACAACTCAGGCTCACAAAGAAACAAACACAGACTTGCGTTTCAAGACATAACTTGCTAAAAATGTAACGGGGGGGAAATAGCTGTAGGTTAGTGTGTGTGTTACGCCGTAGTAAACTTCACAGGCAGTGCAACGTATCAACGAGCTAACAGCGTTAGGTTTAACAGAGCTAACGTTAGCTCTCCAGAGCACGACGAGGAGCGCGTGGCTAAATGTCCACTCACACAATGGCTCTGGTGTTTGGTGGTTTCTGGCCGTAGTAAGTAAAAGGGCTGCTTAAATCACACGATTGGCATGTAAATGTTTTTTGACGGGGCTCGCTTGTAGTTTGCTCCATCTTTCAAAGTCGAGGGGCTGAAAAAAGGCCACTTCCTGGTTTTGGTGTCGCGTGCGGCCATGTTGTTTCATAACGCTTTATCGCCACCTAATGGACCGTGAATGCAACATACTAAGACCGTGTACAGGTGAATACGGCATATACATACAATTTCACAGTTTATCAAAGTATTGGGATGCGCCAAACGAACGTGGGTTGATATTCTTATTGAAAATATGAAAGTGTAGTGAACCAGCCGAAAACGCACAGGTGTAACTAATCACATTACTGGCTTACTAGGACACTTAAATGGATCAAAGCTGTCATTGGCATTATTAGTTCCACCTGTGCTTTTCCTGCTATGACGTCTCAGAATATGTTCAGCTAGTGTATTTGAACAGATATCATTAGGCTGGTCAATAAGCCAGGGTATTATATATATATATATATATATATATATATATATACATACATACATACATACATACATATATACATATATATATATATACATATATATGTATATATATATATACATATATATACGTATATATATGTATACATATATATATATATACGTATATATATATATACATACATATGTATGTATATACATATATGTATATACATACATATATATATGTATATATATATACATATATGTATATACGTATATATATATATATGTATATATACACATACATATAGTTTCTAAATATATATATTTTTAAAAAAAATGTATATAAAACTACCATCATAAACTACCACATAAAATAATTAATTTTATTGAAACGGCAAAGGTATTTTTATTGTACACTACATGGTACAAAATATAAACAGTTTCATTCTGACAAGAAAGGAGGTGAAGTGTAACACAGCAAATGAGGCAACCAGCTCCTCTTTTTGAAGCCTGTTTTACTGTCAGCAGACACTTTCACTGTGGCAACCACATTCTTTTTTATATTTACAAAATAGCACATAAACCAGCTTACCATTATTGTGTTGTGGTCAAAATATTCACTGGCCAATAATGAGTCTTAACTGCAGGATTTGTACAAGAAAACCCCTAGGTAAGGTGTGCTGTCATGTTGTGTTGTTTTTTTTAGCAGTAGGTTAAGGATTAAAATAAATATGACACATGAAATTATTATAGTAGAAGTAGAAGTAAGGGTAATTTTAGTTCATTGCAGACTTAAAATGCATTCTTGTTCATGATTCATGATGTGAGAACATTCCCTGATCCAACACTAAACAGATGTTTGTTTTGTTGTGTGGTAAATGTATAAGGTGTGGTCAGCATAGAGGAAATATGAGCTCCAGCATTGAAACATTATGGCACATGGTGAATACTGATGCAGGAGTTTCTTCAACAGCTACTTGTCTGATTTCAATAAGGTGTACACAGTGAAAGGACATGACCAAGCTGAACCTAACCCCAATAGAGTTGAATTAACACATCACATGCACTAATTATCCAAAATAATATAAATATTTTGGTACCGAGTTGCCTATTGCACAACCAACATTTCAGTTGCCTAAAGGATTAAAATGGTATAACTTCTAACTTTTTCGCTTCTTTTACCACGATTCAACTTATGTTCAAGATTAATATTTAGCATCAGTGCATGCATGACTGCAGCAGCCATGTCCGCGTATCTATAATATGTGTACACCCATTTTAAATGTTATGCAAACTTGCAACGTCCTATTTAGCGTTAGATCAGTCTGTAAAAGTAAAAACTGGCATCCAGGAACCAATCCGTAACAATTGGGTGCTCTCAAAATCAATGCATTAAAAAAATATCTCTACACATCTATGGCGTAAGATCAAAAAGTTTGTTCCCCACAGTGTCCTCTTTCATCGAGGCAGCCACGCCACCTACAAAAGCTGCCTTTTCATTGCAGATCACAGCAGTGTGCACCCTCAGGAGCTGCACAATATGCTACTTACAGTACAGTAATGTGCATGATAGTATCAGTAAATATTTATGGACAACCAGTTTTGAGTGGCGTACATAAATATTCAAATGAATGTCCCCATTTATGACCCTGTGCCATGTACTCAGTACATGTCCCTGTATATCTCTTGCAGGAGCGGGTGCAGCGACGTGTCCTCTGTTGTCTTGATTTCCTGCACCAACTGAGCATGCTCGGTGACCAGCTCCCGGAGGTCTGCCAGTTTCTGCAGCAGTCTGGGGAAGAGGAAGTTGTCGTCCGGGTGGTTGGCCAGCAGGTGGAGCCCGAGTGCCTGAACAATGCTTTCCTGCAGCTGCTCTACAAGAGGCACATCCACCAGGCCTGGGCGATCTTGAGGGAAGGGATCAGAGAAATGTGGAGGAGGATTCAGATATATTTTTGCAAATTTGCACCCATTGTGCACTTTTAAATGATTGTCAGTTACCTCCGCAGCAGATAATGGCAGCCACGAAAAGGGCCAGGTCACTGTCGTCCAGCTCCAGGGAGTTGAAGCGTGTGGCAAACTGGAATTTGGGCTCCATCATGTCGCTAAATGGCCGCCGGCGGCTTTTGAGGAACTCTCGGGTGATGAAGCCTCCTCCACGGGCCACCAGGAGACCGTCTTTGTTCATGCAGGAGGCCAGGAGGGTGAAGAGGGCTTCATAAACGCCATACTTCAAGAGAGTCACCTAAACGTGCAGGTAAGAAGGCCACAGCATGACTCAGATGTGCCTCCAACCAACAGTGTTTTTGTGTCCAACTACTTTTTCCACATAAAATTCCAACATAAACACAAACCTCTTTGCTTCACGTTAAGTAAACCATTTTTTAACTCCACTTATCACAGGGAATCTTGGCAGACAGATGCAGCACTACTAAACTCACCTGGTCATTCAGATCCAGGTTTTGGAAACCCGGCACCGCCTTGGCGAACTCAGTCAGCTCTGTGACCGTCTCCACGGAGGTGCTCTGGCAGCAGTGGAAGAGCCTGGCTTCAGCCTCCCTCTGCTGGAGTTCCCCACACCCTGTGGCCATAACCAGCTCCCCAGCTTGAAGGCCACTCTCGGGCTCCGGACAGTCACCGTTTACCACCTGGGCCGCTAACGTCCTCTCTGCCAGCTGGAACGTCTCCATGTCGTGAATGATGAAAGGCTGCGGGGGAAAGACAGAGGAGAAAATGTTGATTCGGCGAGGTTATTATATAATAAATAACTTTTTTGTTTTTACTTTACCGGTTTGCTGGTCTTTCCGGTGAGTATAAGCCGGGCTTTCGCCTTGTTCATGTTGAAGTTCTTCATGTAGGCTTCGTGGATCTGCCCGACCAGAGTCTTGTGGTCGGTCAGCATGGGACTTGCCACCTCTTTCTCCACCATCTTGCATTCTGCCTTTAGCTTCAGCTTCTCCGCCTGAGGCATCCGACCAAACCGGATGGCTGGTGCGTAGAAACAATTATTAGCAACAGCTACTTTTCAAATAGCAGCTGTCTAATTTACACCGAGACTACACACAAAGACATTCGACATATCCTCCGACAGCAAACATGCATGTCTGCTCTCACACACACACACAACTATATGCCTCCAACACATCTGGTGCGTCGTGTTATTTTTCCTCTCTTCGGAGGACGACATGTCGTCCTCCTCTCAGGTTTCTGAATGTTCGGTCTGCGGTGGGAGGCCATTGCAACAAACCCGATGACCCTTCAGCAGTCAGTGCAGTTGACGGGCCAGATGTGGAGCTATTTGGGCCTGTGCTCTGTCAGTGTCAAGCAGGCTCCGGCAGGAGCAGGACATTGTTCTAGAAACCCGTCAATGTAAAGCACATTGATTTGGAGTCAAACCACATTAGGACACATCCTGTTGTTGAGGACACGTACCGTGGTGTCGGCTGAAGACGTGGTGAGCAGAGTTTTATGGAACTGCACTCATGACACATACTTGCAAGTTCTTTCATCGGCTATCATCAATTGAGCTTGCTTTTTTAAATAAATAAATATATATATATATATATATTACTAATGACACGGAGCAAGATAATGCTGTGTAACTAATCTTCATGACTCTTCTCTGCAGTACATTCACCATTATCCTCTGCTGAACCACTATCATTATCCTGTAATTGTCACTTGAGGCTGTTGTTTAGCAAACATTACACAAAGAATGCTTGAAACTATGTTGCAGGTTTACCATTGTGGGACATGCCCGCAGAGAGGCACTTGTGGAATCGGCAGTACTGGCACTTGTTGCGGTTCTTCTTTTGGATTTTGCAGTTGCGTTCACACTTATCATACTCCAGCTTCAGCCTGATGGTCCTCCTGAAGAAACCCTGGTAAAGACAGAACAACACATGCAGTCATTTGAAGAAGATATGAACTGATTTGAGTAGACAAAAGGCCCATAAACATACTCTTGTGGTACTTCAGCCCACAAGGTCAACCCTCCTGATGAGTCTACGGTTTGTACACTCCCCTTTGCCTTCATTGTCAACATTAAATATCAGAGCATTAATATAGCAGCAAACAACTATTAGAGATGTAAAAATATGCTTAATGTCTACCTGAGCAGATAATGAAGTCACTCTCCTTCTGTATGTGTTGGAATCCGAGCTTCTCTGTGGTTGTTTACAGAGCCAGCCCGGCAGAGCGTGCACGAGAGTGCCTGTGTGAGGGCCTCACTGGCTAGCACACCATCACCGCTGTGCACTGAGCTCATACGGTGCTTACCGCTGTTCACGCCATACAGACCCAGGTTGTTGTCATGGAAACGTTACACTCAGGTACAACCTGTTATTCTGGTAGCACTGTTGGCGCCGTTTGGTGCGAGCCGACACCGCGTGGAGGCAAGCCCCTCGAATCATAGTACACCATCACGTACACAGCATGTTATTATCGGAGCCGGCATGAGCATGCAAGCATGTTAGACCACATGCTTAACAATGTTCTTGGCTCGCTTTGGTGCAGTGAGCCTTCAGTTCTGATTTACATGGGATGATTGGACCCTTTTATACCCGCTTGCATGTGTAGTTATTACTATTATTATTTCGGAGTCATTTTAATAACTTTCTTGAACTCCTATTTTAAGAAGCCGTTTACACACACCATATGTCTCACACACCTACATCTGCAGCACTTTATTCTACTATACGTGCACTTTACATTTTAAACCCTGGTAGGACGGGTGTCATTACATTACATTACATTTAGGGTTGACTGTCATGGAATGACATCTATATTAAAAGCGCGATATGCTTCAGGTTGTATCCTAAGCCCTTACGTTTCTAAAGGACATTCTAAAGACATCTTGCAGCCCCATGGATACAGGGCAGTAGGCCAACACATGCTCAAAGATGATCCTTTGACCCACACTCTCACACACCTATGTGCATCACTAACATTTCAGTCAGAACATTCCTCATCCCTCTCCATCGAGAAGGCAATATGGATTTTCTGGCAAAAATATCTGGAGCCACATGGTCACGCAATACGCCAGCCATCATCTTAAAGAAGGGCTTGTCTGCCTTTATGTTGAAGACACGTGGTCATTGAGGGTTATTATGTGTCTCGCATCACTTTTTGTGGTATTTTATACCATGAAAGAAATATCTAGTTTTGTGGTGAGAGCTGGATGTATTCATCATGGAAACACAGAGGGAAGAAATATGAAGGCCCAGGCATTTGATAGTCATCAAAAATACATTACAAAACAACAAGGAGGAGAAAACAGATGTGTGCAGCATGCATGTCTTTGCTCGTCTGTGTACGGGTGTACAGACGGTGACACAACCAGTACTTTGCTTTGATATATAGCTGTGAGTAAAGACGTAACCAAAGAGATGTTTTGTTCAACGCTTTCTTTAGGGCACATGTCTTTTAGTGAAACAGAGAAACGTTAATTCAGGCATCTTTGTGGCGCACCAGTTAAAAACTAACTTCTATCTATTAGGCAGGTTGAGGTGTTGTGATTAACCTTCCAACCACTGAAGGCTTTCTCTGACCGTCCTGCTCAAGAAGCCAGAGAACCCGGAGGGAACCCACGCTGACACGGGGAGAACATGCCAGGGAGAACACTCCACATAGAAGAACCGACCAAACCCACGGACCCTCTTGCTGTGAGGCGACAGTGGTAGCCACGACACCACCATGCTGATGATATACCGCCATCCCTTCAGATTCAACAGCATGACAGCACATCCATCCACATTCTCCTCTTAAAGCGAGGTGTTGAACGTGATATGCGGAGTGTGTACTGTGACTGCTACACATCAGAAGCCAGATTTTTCCATGACAGCACAATATCATCAGTCAGAGCATTTTAGGAACAGAGTGTCAAACTATTCCCCTCACATGTGCAGCGTCCAACAGTTTCAGTGTCCCTACTTTAGAGTGGCCGACAAGATTTACGGTAGTTTGTGTCGATTCTGATGAATGATATGTGGGTCACAAAACTTAAGCCTGTTTGTTTGGCAGCACAACACATGTGCATTGTGCAACTGACAGACCATTTCAGATTGTCCAAAAGGTCTCCAATGGATTTTAGTGAAATTGAAGGCACATTGGCTGTCCAGGGAGAACACTTTAAAAGCAGGCACAGTCACATGTTAAAAAGTCATCCATAAATAGCAAACAAAGGCTCAGAATAGCAGCAGCAACCTGCCGTCGGCTAAGAGAAGTATGAGACGACAACAAGCTCACATGACGTGGCAGTGATGATTCTTAATGCGTTTAACACACCCAGTGGTCTGTTACAAGTCTGACATCGTTGTACTCCCTAAAATCTCAAGTCCAGTCGGTCCTGTGGAGCTGAACCGTTTCAGGCCTATACGATACCTTTATTATAATTAAAACATATTTTTGGTTTGTATATTTTTGCAAATCCAAATGATGACTCTGGATGACGGTAATTACTAATCACAGCAGGGCTCCGTGCATGTACCAGAGCTGGTGTGCATTAACGTCACTCAGGGGTGGCAAGTCAAGCAACGGCACAATGTCCCCCACCTCACATGACCTGGCTGTGTGTCTCAGAAACTTTCCACTGGCCTCCAGGTCAGGCGCCTCCACATGCCAAGCTTGTTTTGGGTGTGTGCACGTTGGTGCAGGCATGCATGTGCATGTGTACACGCGAGTGGTTTGTCACAACACAAACACACACTCAACATTTGCCTTGGCAGCACACGTTATCATCAGCCTGATTGTATCCGTCTTTATGTCGACATGCATATCTTTGGATGACCTTCATGTCCTTTCTCACTTTGATGCATGGTATGTCAGTACATGCATGCAATACGTACTCTGGCTGGCTGCGCTACGCCCGTTTTAGTGCCACATCTCTCACCTTGCAGCCCTCACAGGCATGCACCCCGTAGTGGAAACCCGAGGCCTTGTCCGAGCACACCCGGCACTCTAGGTTGAGAGGGCCGAAGCTCTCCTCTGGACTCGGGGCTGCCGCACACCCCCCCGACAACGGACTGGAGGCTGGCGTCAAGGTGTCTACAAGACAGCAAAGCAGACAACAGCGAGTGATTTCACTGGGCTAGTCTTTGAACAAATTCAAAACAGATTGATACAGACACATTTTGAACAAATAGTATGCCTACTCTTAAAAAAATATATTAAAAAAAGTCACTATCCAATTATAAAAAAAAAAAAAAAAAAAGAGGTAACACAAGTCCATAGATTGCAAAACGAAAAAAAAGTTTTGGGGAAATACGCTTAATCACTTAAGAGTTAGACGAGAAGATTGCTACCACACATTAAGTGTGACTCAGGAGGACTCACAACAAAGCAGCAGTCAGTTAGCTTAGCTTAGCTTGAGGAAAGGTAATGTTTTGTACGGATTTAAAAGACATAACATGTTAATTAATGAACTTTAGATTTAGGTGTTCAGTGACAGGCTAGCTTTTCCAGTCTTTAAGCTAAGCTAACCGGCTGCTGGCTGTCAGGTCAGTTTCATACATATAGTAGCATACAAATATAGAAGTGGCCTTAAACTTCTCCTCAAACACTTAGCAAGAAAGAGAATAAGAGTATTCCCCAAAAAGCCAAATATTTCCTTAAAGATACTTGCTCTAAAATAATCAACCTGCACTGTTTTTTCACAAGTCTTCAATTGCACGGTCTTGCGTAATTAAAAAAAGGTGTTTTAAAACAAATCAGAACTGTAGTGATATTGGGCCAAATTAACCATCACAATATAAAAAACAGATATATGTTCAATAGATCAGGATGAATTCATTTGTTTTCCTTGATGGAAACTGAGGACTCCTGTCAAACAGGCCATGATTATGATTATTAGGTAATAGATAATGAGGCTTTTTTAGTGTCTCCATAAAATCACAGGAATGTTGCTCAGGAATTTGGAGACGACATCATGGAGAGCAAGGAATTGTATCTAATCTTCTGTAATCAGACATGCCGTCTCTTACAAAAGGCCTCTTTAGGCACAATGGAGCCAAAGGCTCAAAAGGTCAGTGTTGGAACTTTTTAACATGACTGATCATGTACCCAGCGACAATGTCTTCCCTTTCTTCTACCCATGAGGCTACTTGACTACTCACCCAGTGCAATGGAGCTCTCAGACCCTGAGCCCGTGCTCTGGTACACCGGGAAATCAAATTCCAGAGTGTCGCCTCCAATAGACTGGGAGATGTCACGAAGATCCTCCATCAGGTCTCCACACAGCGGACTGTCAAGCAGGGAATCCCCAAGAGGGGATGGGGGGCTAAAGAGATCCCTGGCCATGGTGGAGATCAGGCCAAACCTGGGAGGAACAACCCCTCACTCACCAGACTGATAAGAAATGAGAGAGAATAAGAATGAGGACAGTGGGTGATAATGAGACTGGAAATCTAGACTTGAGGCAGCTATTAGATTGGTTGAAAACCCCAGAGAGTGAGTGAAAAATGTAACAACTTTAACAATTAAATTAAACAACTGTTGAGCTGAAATGTATAACTCTGGACGGTTTACATTTTTGCCTTATCATTAGTCCCATTTATATCACTGGCTGTGTCGAATATATCCACATTTACCATTCTTAGTGTGGACAAGGAAAATGATGCTTTTGGAAAATGATTAAATATGTCTGCTCAGACAGTCGGGGGCTTTTCCGTGAACAAGCCATGTAATATTGTATGTATGTATGTGTGTGTGTATATACATACATACATACATACATACATACATACATAACTCAAAACTCCTAATACTTCTGCATTTCTATGCGTGATGGCCTTATGTTCTTCAACACGTGTAAAGATTTCAGCACCAGCAGTATGTGCATCACAAGGTTTACCTTATCTTGTTTTTTGCCTTGCTTGGACCTCGTTTATGCTCTTTCAGATAAAACATCACAAACATGAATGAATCGAAGTTAAATGTCATGAAAGCACTAATCAAGATCTGTTGTGCAATGGGGACAGGTACAACTATTGTGCAACTAATGCAAGAGGTAAGTTCATAATGTGAAGGTGCTTTTTTAATAAGTGAACCATGCCCATAGCGTCCGCAGTGGCCCATTATTCACAGATTAAATTCCAACCTTCCAGCCAAAGTACACAATCTGAAGTTTGTCACAAAGCTCTGCGTCTGATTTATTAACCAAATATGATGCTCCAGAGACTCAGCGAGTAGATACTGTGCATCAAAGCTTTAAGTGACTCTCTCTGTTGTGTTACTTTCGACAAAGAGTTAAGTGTCCATCTATTCCTCTGGCTGTCTATCCTCTGAGTGGATCTTAAAGTATGTGTGTGTGTGTGTGTGTGTGTGTGTGTGTGTGTGTGGGGGGGGGGGGGGGGGGGGGGGGTTGGTAGAGCTCCCAGCTGCTCCCAGCTGCTCACAGCGGGGCAAAGGACATCCGTTTGAGCCGTCCCACAACCTCACAGCCCAGTGCTCATGTTCAATAACGCTTCCCCCAACTTCTAGTAACTCATCGTAGCAGATGTTGCTGTTGTTGTTTTATAGATTATAGACTAGGATTTAAAACACATTATACTGTAAAACCTACCTGTATTAGTAATGGTGGGAATGTTAAAGTTAAAAAAAAGGCAGACTAACAGGAATCCATCTGCCTTTAAAGAAGAAAAAAAAGACAGGATTTCAGCTATATGGCCATTTATGCGTACGCATATAAGGAATTTGCCTCCAGGTTTTCTGTTGCTCTCAACGTGCATACACAGAAAGACAAAATAAAGGAAAAAACTAAACAGGACAACAAAGTAGAACAGAGGTAAGAATAAACATTTAGCTACTGTGTACAAGTATAAATGTATATTTAAAAAAATGTATTAACATTTGATCTGGGTCCGATTTCTAACAAAGTTACCCAATCTATGCAGACATAGATCTCTGATCTAATGTACAGAGATATCTGGCTGGGGGCCTCCCAGACCTCAAAGTCAAATCTCAGTTTACACAGCTGCTTACATCTGTAAGGCCGGCATGGAAAGAAAAAAAATAATACTGGCTGCCATGAGATTGTGCAACTTCAAACTTTCACTGTTGAGAACCCAGACTTTAAGTGGTTGAACACGACAATTTGGTAATTTGCTCTCCGTATCTGTGCATAGAGGCCAGACCGTGATTAATCGAAGCCTGTTTGTTCTTGTTTCTAGTCAAAGGGTTGCAGCTTTTCAGACGACAGGTCTGGACAGTATGCCACAGCCGTTTAGGTCTCTGGGTTAAATCAGAGTGTACAAATCCTCGTAGCTACAGTACGTTGTGCCATATAGGAGTTAACTGTAGAGACCATACAGACCGCAGCATCCAACAGTGGTCTGACTGGTCTGTCGAGCTGTGTTGCAATAAAAAAATTTAAAAAACTAGCACTAACTAGCATTTATACGCCAGTGCATTGAGTTCATCCTAAACCCATTGCTGCCCCCTGCATCTCTAGCCACGGATGTCTCTTTAACATAACTAGGAATTTTTAAATGAGATGTTTTGAGAGTGCGCATGTACAGGAAAACCGGTGTTTTGACATTATTTGCATTCTTATAGTCATTCACTATTATCCAAAGAGAGCCATGTCCAGGTGATGAATATGAAATTGAATTCATAAATGATAAATAATCTACTAGTAATGACTGATTTAAAAAGTGATCTCACATACAGCCATGCCGCTTTTAGTGGCAAGAAGTGGTGTGGAGATAACAGACTGTTGGAGAAGAGGTATGAGATTTACCTACAGGGCGTGTTAAGCACTGACAGCTGCAGAGATCCACAGGAATGGGATAAATTGTAGGGCGAGAGGGTCCTGGCGCCGCATGAGGAACCAGTCACACTCAAGCTAGGACCCCGAGGATGTCAACAACCCAGAGCTGCAACCAAAGTCCAATAATCAATTGGTGTTTTGGAAGAAAATGAATCCACAACTATGTGGAGGCTCATTTAAAAAAACGCCTCGAGCAACAATGCCAAACATTGTGTGGTTACAGTTGTTGTTGTTTTTTTACAGTAAATTGAATATTTGGGTCACTATTGCACTATTTTCTGAGGTTTTATTGACCAAACAATGGCTTATTCTAGAAAACATTCGCAAGGTCAATCCCTTACGAAAATTGAAAGTTTCCCTTTCACTATTGATTTCAACAAGTGAATAAGTTGATGAACCCACCTGCTCTGTATCCCGAGCCGTTTTCATTCATATGGTATACTGGAGATTTGCTGAAACTAGGTGGACAACTAACTCTGAACTGGGTTGATATGACTTCATAGAAGACTCTGGCCAAGCCCATGTTTCCCCATCACATCAAAGAACATTGTGTTTTAATTCCCAGAGGAACTATAATCCCAGACAGCCAGGCTCTATCTTTAGGTCACAGGAGAACAGTAACTGAGAGCAGTCAGCTGCACTCAACAAACAGCCTGTGCAATCAAGAGCAAAGAAAGAAAGGAAAAGAAAAAAACATACACCCCAAATTCCTCCATCAGTACCCCTGAATCGGGATCAGCTTGGTTTGACCTTTCTCAGACCTTTAAAGTCTCTTAAACAACAAAGGTCATCCATGTGCCTCACATATCCTAAATCTAGCATAGAGAGGCCAAATCAAACTTGGATTAAAACAAGTTCTGCGTTCACTTGTCACTATGCTGCACAGACAGTGGAATGGAAATCTATTGGGGGCTGAAGGGGGAATTGATGGCCGACGGAAAGATGTTTTCCTCTCAGAAAGAAGCGTTTCTTGACACCACGTGGGGGTTATTACAAAAGCAGGTGCGGACTTGAATAGTCAGGAAGTTCAGTATGGGAGTCATTCACCACATATACCGGGAACACTCACATGCATTCTTCCTCATGCGGGGATGGGAGCAAGCCCACGGCTATAATGTAGCAGTGGGCTACATAATCTTTTAAGAAAGCCCAATCCACTTATGCAACATTACTTTCTGCTCGGGCGTCATTGAACTGTGGTCCATCCGCGGGACCTGAACAATACAAGTTGGTTCAATCCACTCAGGCAACAGCAGCGTAAGCGTAGTCCCAGTTGCATAACAGCACACTTTCAAGGAGAACTTATTAATTACCTCAGAGGACGCTATCCGAAGCATTTCCGGATGCTGCTTGACGGCATGGACGCCGCTCGGTCCCGGGACGCTCCGACGCTCCGCTGAAAGACTCAACGCGTCGCCTCCCGGCGTGCGGTTACACATCCGCTCATGCTCTGCAGGAAGTAGAGCCTCGACGGACGGCAACACCGCGTGCACACCCCCCTGACACACCTATGGTTTCAACCAATGGGCACGCGGGGATTTAAAAACGGACCGCCTACCTACCTCTTTCTTTTTTTGTTGTTGTCGGGACGCATTTACTTCCCGGTGGCTCGGGACGTCACCGGACGTCACGAGCCTGTGCGCCCGTGAACCGGGGACCCATCTCATTAACCCCCTGTCTCCTAAATCATTTATGCTGTTAAGCACTCTCATAAATCACAACCAACATATATGTTATGGGAGATTAATTTCACAATAACATGTCAAACAACATAGACGGGGATGACTGTGGAATATCATACATTATATATAATAGTACGTTTTATGTAATGCAGAACCCCATAGCTGTGTTGAACATACTTCATGTAGCGCTGCAGTGTTCACTCAAGTTCTGCATTTCTATTTGAGCTAAATTGCTCAAATTATGCAATTATTTTGGTACTTTTACATTTAAACTATTCTACGACAATAACTGTCTAACATTTATTTGTACTCACAACCGAGTGCTTATAAAACACTGCTAATGTGCAAATCTTACTCGTGAATGCATCTGTAATACGAATATAATATACTATATCATAGTTTCTTATCAACACTGATAAGAAACATTTTACCGTTTATTTTTGATAATTTAAGTACAATTTCAACACTGGGATTTTACTTGCACGGGAGTATTCTTAAATTACAGTGATTAACTTAAGTAAAGGGTCAGAGTACTAATTCCACCACTGCATACACAATAGAGTATATAAATCCCAATTAAACTGCTAGAAACATGTCACAAATATTTTGCCCATGGTCAAAATATGCATATTTCCAACATGTAATATCTAGCGCCATCTACTGGGTAGCAATGTTTCAATGCCTCCATCCTGAGGTCAGACTGTTAGGGTGTTTAGCCAGAATCCTTTCCTGTTGACTTCCACAGTAAAGCGAGACAAACAAACACTTTTCACGCGGGGAGACGAGAGGGAGGGTTATCATATATGATTCCTTGCGGGAACCTCGGCACCTTGTTCCATCTGTGAGGGTTTTCCACACTCTGAAGCGTAATCAAGTGAAATACAGTGTGAACCAGATATGAGCTTTGAAGAAGTCTGGGATGCATCTTTACAATTTAAAAACTTGAAAACCTATGACATTCTGTGTGTTACAGAATGCTGAACATTTGTTAAATAAAATGCATTTATAATCTTTGCTCGTATTTGTTTTTCTGGAAATAAATATTTAAAAAATGTAACCATGAAAATATTTTTCCTTTGATCCAGGTAATTAACTTATTTCAGAAACAAGTCAAAAATAAAAAAGACAAATACTAACTTGACAACATTCTACTGAAAACAGAACATCCACATGTTAAAGCCTGAGTTACAGAGCCTTTTAAGATTCATATTCTTAAATATAATAAACTGAATAAGGCAAGAATTCCAGAAACTATTCCAATAATAACCAGATATTTACTACTCCACCTCAGTATGAATTGAATGGATCACACTCCAGTTTGTTGTTATATTATTTCTAATCCAGTCTTTATTGATGTATTAATGAAACAGTACATCACAAAAAAATGCATGATACTGAAAATGAAATGTCTAAAGCCAACTGCACTTCACATGCTATTTACATTAATTACAAATCTTTTCGGTAATGACCGTTGTTATGAAATGCTTATTGTAATTTGGCAGCACTCACCTATTTGAAATCAAATGCTAGATCACTTTCTCCCTTTGTAGAAAGAGGACACAGTCATGTGATGTATTGTTGCCCTGTAGGGAAGGCAGTAGATTGTCTAGTTATCTCCTGATGGGGTAAAATAACAACCCTGAAACCACACAACCTACTACCTCACCCCGTACGAGCACCATCGAGTCACCCAGGTGGGTGGGAAGGTTGGGACACATCTCGTCACTGCGAATGAAGACAGATCCACTGTGTTGCTATTGTGAGAATACAGCATGGTTAGCTATGATAACATTAGAGATAAAGTGATACTTTTCAGTACGAATAAAAAACATGATGCAACTATCAGCTAATGGAGGAATTTTGTTGAAACATTTGCACAGTTCGGTTCAAAATTCCAATTAATGTCTATATTTCAGAAATATACTCCAAAGAATGTCAGGTAATCAAAACGGAAAGCCAACACACTGAATGTTACAGTACAAAAAAAGTAGGAAATTCTTCTTAAAATTATGCTCAGCACCAATTTAAAACACCAACAGTATCTATCTCTGAACTGTCTGAAATTGTGAAGATTATCTCTTACATTACATTGCTGTCATATTTAACTGTCTCTCTCTTTAACATTGTGTATATATATATATATATATATATATATATACATTGTATTTATACAAAAAACATGATCTGCAGTGGTAAAGTTGTATTTTTCTTTGTGCCGATGATGATGATGATGATGATGATGCCATCACAGTCGCTTCAGGAAAGACAGTATGTTGTATAGTCATCTGACAGCTTGGAATGACCCTAAAACTATACAACCTACTACCTCACCCCAAAAGACAGTTTATCTCCCGCAGGTGCCTCTTATGTCACACAGTTGATGGTCGATCTGAGGGAACACAAACTCAGGATGACAAAGGGAACCTTCTAGCACAAGTTCATCTAATAAACATACCTTCTCTTTTTTTGAGGGTTGAAATGTGAAACACGTGTCGGCTGATGAAGACTGTGAGTTACAGTTGTAAACACACAAGAAAGCTACAAAGTGAGTTAAGATGATCTTATCAAGAACAAACCTACATGCCCGTGTGTCATTACTGTATTATTGTATTGTACATTTTGTAAATTGATATATTAGAAATAAAACAAAATAAAAATTCTTAATTATATTAAAATGGGAGTCCCTCAATTTTATTTTTTGCTTAACACTATGGCTTCATCAAGACAACTCTTTCAACGTGATTTTGTCAGGATGTGATGTGTCCCTACTAGCATGAACATAAGGATTAATTTAACTGCTGCAGTATATCGTCATGTGCAATCACACAATCATTATCTAAATTGCCTAACTAATGTAAGTAGTGTTCACTATATTAATGCAATTGATAAGTTCTTTGTTTTATTATGTTTTTAATTAACTTGTATTGTATTTTATATTTAAAGGAAATCCAATTTGATGTGAGAGCAGAGCAGTAATATCTAACTGTATGTCATAAACTGAGATCATGTCTTCATGCCTTAATTGTTGCAAATCAAAGTCACTTATGCCTGACAGGTCGCCTCCTCGAAGCAGCTTCAGTCTCATTGGTCTGTCAGCTCTCCTCCTCTTGGGTTTCCTCGACCTGATGGAGACAAATGAGAGGAGAGAGTGAGCTGCTGCACGGTGTCAAAAGGTCAAACTTTCACCTCTTATTTTACACATGAGTATCCCGTTACGGCTGCGCTCCACTGTGCACGTGAACCCGCGCGATCACATGTAAAACGTGTCAAACATGGAAATCGGTACCTGTGTCTATTTGATTGTTTGCAAGTGAGGACTCGCTGCATTATCTACGATGACACACATACACGGCACCATTAATTGAAAACTAGTCAAATAAATCCTCTGAATAATCCATCATTCTTCATTTCCTGCAAACTTGTGTATGTCACAGGAAATCTGAGTGCAAATGAGCATAAATCTGTACATCTGTCTGAAAGGTCAAACAGGGAGGTCATGGTTGTTTCAGAGTTTCCTGAGTGAGACAGGAGAGGCTGCGGCGGCTGTGCTGCGGTTTCCCCTGGAGCTGGGGAGCGAGCTGGGGAGCGAGCTGGGGGAACGTGAGGCAGCGAACTGGGGCCGAACTTATGAAAGTGAGTCACTGCCTTAACTCCTCACAAGCACGCACGCACGCACTAGTTTGCGGCTGCTTTTATTGCAGCTCGGTTATCCCATAAATGCCACACACGTCTCTACACAATCTACTTAATGGCCGAGCTCGTAAGGTGTACAGTGGACCTGCATCTCCTACACGTACTCTGCTAACGAGTGAAGTGCAAGGTGTCGGGTTCACACGGGACAAGGCCTTCTACTGAAATTACAGAAAACTTATGTTCTCGTTATTCTCTTTTTGTTTCTCTGGATAAACCACATACTTCACTGGGAACTGCTCAAATGGGAACTTCTTTGTCCTAAATAAATAGTATATAAAGGGAACTTTTTCACAGCAGCCATCATTCATTTTATAATTAATTTCCTCTGTGGCAGATCCAAATGTTGTCCATGGAAAAGGTCTCTTCTGTACTCAGAAGCCGGTATCCGTATAGCTAAAAACTACTAGAGATAAGTGAGAAATTGGAACTAATATTTCTAGTAACTGCTAGGAGAGGGTTAAAATAATCCTGCATATTTTTCTGTTTGTATCTTGTTAGTTTCTAAAATATAATATATATAAATATATATATATATATATATATATATATATATATATATATATATATATATTATATTTAAATAAAATTAATTGTTTTCAGGAAGTATTATCATATTAATGCACTCCAAACACACCAGTGTCTCATAAAATATAATAGAAGCAACGCGCTGTGTATTGAGTGGACAACGCGCTGTTTATTGAGTGGGCAACGCACCTTGCATTGACTGGGCAACGCACCGTGCATTGAGTGGGCCACTTTTTTCCTCCAGTCCGCCCCTGGGTGTAACTGAGGAACACCCTGCAGCCATGACCTTAAGCACAACTTTTCAAAAGAGCACTCAGAGCCATAACCAAAACTGTGTTAAACTGTCAAGAATGATTTGTAAAATTATTTAAGATGAAACACTCAACTCTTGACACTCAAGTAAGTGGATCCTGTGCATCTTCAGGATTGATAAAAAACTGTCTAATCAGCAAATATAAATCAAAAGCAATGAGGCATTTCTTTCTTTTTTTGGACTGTGGTCTTTTTTCTTTTGTCATTCTAACTTCTCGTCACTGGAGAAATTGAAGACCTGTGACCATATCTGTAAATCATCCAACACATTCATGGCCCTTGGAAGTAGGTTAGAAAATATATAAATTTGAGCACCACCCTCGTGTCCTGTCACTCCGCCTGCAGTTGAACAGAACCACCAACAGGTGTCATGTCTCCCCAAGTACACGGGGAGTGAGAGCAGAGCTGAGGACTCCTGTGACAATGAGGCCTTTGTGCAGTTCCGGGTGCCAGCCGGTGTGCCCTCGTGTACTGTTTCCCTCTAATCTTCATTTGCCCTTTAGGCTGACGGCTTTTCTTTCCCCCTTTTTCCCCGACTAATTTCCTTTGAGGAGATTATTTTAGAGCCGCACCAGAGACTTACTGATTCAGATGACATGACACACACAACCCGACGGAGTTGATTTTGACGGGACACGTCACTCGCTGCCACGGTTGCTGCTGTGTGCTGGGAACAATGCGAGTTGGATTGCGTTTAATAAACTAACGACAAACTGTTAATTTCGTTGTGTGCCTGCAGGCCGCTGAAACAGGAACCTGAAGGATGCATCCACGTCTACACACACACACACACACACACACACACACACGCACACACGCACAATACTGTGCAGATACATTCACAAAACCCACACACCAAGGTGTCCATGTAGCCCTCAGGTCATAAACCTGCCAAGCAGCTACTTGACTGTATCATTAAGGTTGATGTAACATGTGTTCGAGTGATCACGGCTCAGAATACTGCAGCTCAATTTAGACTGCATAACTATATTACCATATACTGGCCACTATTGAGGGAGCTTAAGATAAAGTATTAACTTCGAAAATTACCAGCAGGAATTACATTACTGTATGTTATTTATTACATCTATCTAGATTTTATTAGTTTCTAAAAATGAAATGCTGAAATTTCAAGTGTTTAATATGTTGAAAATATAAAAGAAAAATAATGGAAGAATCAAACAAGCTACAAATAAAATGTGCTTTTATTTTACAAATCATCTGAAATATACTATGCAATGTTACACATATAAATACATATTTTAGGTCTCACCCCTCTCTCTCTCACACACACACACACAATGCAGTGTCAAAGAGAAAGTCCTCTTTAAA
Source organism: Cyclopterus lumpus (assembly GCF_009769545.1). Classification (NCBI taxonomy): domain Eukaryota; kingdom Metazoa; phylum Chordata; class Actinopteri; order Perciformes; family Cyclopteridae; genus Cyclopterus; species Cyclopterus lumpus. Next base: position 6,670,560 of record NC_046988.1, on the reverse strand, counting down.
AAAGTATTTATCTATCAGAAAGCGTAATTAAAACAATCAATATAAATATATTGTACGATTATTTTTAACAGCCTAGTTTATTTGAGAAAATTATTTTAAAACTAAACTAAACTAAATTACAAAACTAAATCCCTTGTTTAATCAAAAGATTTCATTTTAGAAACTATGCCACACATATGTGTGTGTGTGTATATATATACACAATGTATATATTTGGTTTCTCCAGTCCTGTTATTATAAATCTTATTTTATATATATATATATATATATATATATATATATATATATATATATATGGGGTTTGTGAAAAAGAAAACACACAATCAAGGACTTTGTGTTGCTCAACCCTTAGATATGGACATTTTAGATTCTCCCACAAACTTTTGTTTCTGCTTCATTTAAATTCTCCCTGCAAAACAAACCCTTATGACACACACACACACACACACACACACACACACACACACACACACACACACACACACACACACACACACACACACACACAGAAACAAGGAGGCCCGACTGAAATGTAACCAAAAGTAAAACGCACCAAATACTAATTTACCTTCATTTACCTTTATTATACTCTAATGCACCTATGTGTGATTGGGTAAGACTGTGTGGCCATCTGTAGTTTGTGCATTGTGTGTGTGTTTGTGTGTGAGTGTGTGTGTGCGTGTGTGAGTGTGTGTGTGTGTTTGAATGCTCAGAGGAGGCGACTGTGCCCTGCACTCCTTGGGAGGGGCGTGGGAACCCTATTCATCTTATGAGCCAGGGTTCATTGTGGGGTACATAGCTTCAAATGTGTCTGGGTATTTTGCCTGTGTGTGTGTGTGTGTGTGTGTGTGCGTGTGTTAAGATGTGGTGTGATGGTTAGATTTCACATTCCCTTAAAGTTATCTGTTTTCAAACATTCTGTCACAAATCAGATGATTTTCTTTTGAAACCAGGCTCGCAAATTCAATGTTGAAACAAAATCACGATACAGGGCTCCTTAGTGGTTTATCAGGAAGCACAACTGACTGTTTTGTGTGAAAATATATATTTATTTTTAATAAATTCCAACGTCATGTTATTTCTTGTCTTCTCGGGGTGAAATAGTCTGCCAATATTTTATGGAATTAACGGCATGACTTTCTTGTCATTCATGACATAAATAGACCTAACAGTGTAAGTATGCACAGGACACTTTAAAACATATCCATATGAGACGATCAGCAGGTTCCAAGTTATGAAACGTGTATGAAAGCGCGTTCCTCCCCGTTTCCCTGTCGAGCGTTTGATTTTCCTCGCCGCAAATATTAACATTTATTTATATGCGTCTAAGAGAGTTAGAGGCAATAAAGTAGAAAAGAAAGACATAGACAGGAAGAGCAGCGAGCAATCGCATCCATCATTTGATTCTGCTGCAGTTTTTACTGCTGCACGCCGTGAGCCCATTGGTTAGACCACAGTGACGTGTTGCTTTTTCAAATGCTGGCGTGCTAACTCACACGTTCACCGGGCCGAGGGTCTCAGAAGACGAGCTCGGTCGCACCGAATGCGGCGGACAAAGTCGGGGATGAGTCTGCGCCAGACCCTGTAGAGAGTGGCCGATGAATAGGCCTGTCCAACGTGGGCTGTAGGTGGGAGGACTAGAGCTATCTGTGATGACTCACGCTGCCTCCACTCCTACCTATTGGCTGGTCATGGTCGACTCTCATGTGCTGAGGTGTTCAACATATCGACAGGCGGTGCAGAAAAATAATTAAGAATTTTCAATTAGCGCTCGTGCAAAAAAAAGTGATTTATGGCCGATAATTAAAATATGCCTTACTGGAAGGTATCGTGATGGGTGTGGCACATTGAGGTTTTTAATTATGTGGCAAATATAATACAGACAAAAATAGAGATGATATTCTTCCTGAGGGATGAAGCAGGTGTGATCCTAATATTAATGACAATATAACTTGAATTAATTATGTATATAGCATACCACTCTATTCCGGTTCAATTACACAAATCTAAATGCTGTTAGGTTACAAAGCTTTGGATTTAATTGAATCTTCAAACCGTATAATCGAACTACAGATAAATGTCTAAGGCTTAATGTTTTGAAGCATATTTCTTGTTAACTTAAAGGAAAAATAATAAAAATGTAAATGAACGCTTCCTATTTGAGCCACATTTGTTATAGAGCATAGTAACAGGTATGTAACTATGTAGTAACAGGCCTGTTGGAGCTATATCAAAGCTACGTGTGGCCACGTGTCAGCGATGACCCATTTTCAAATGTTTAACCTTCGATAAACCAGAAAGCTCGCCCATATTCACTCAGATGAGGTTTTATTGAGCGAACTCAATACGATAATTGCTGTTAATACTTTTTTGATAGCTGACCGGGAGAGAGAAAGGGAGAGAGACACAGAGTGAGACAGAGTGAGAGAGAGAGGGGGGGAGAGGGAGCAATATGGTGGGGCTGGGCCTTGTGTAGCAGGCCTTGTCTGGCCCTCGGCCCAAATTTACAGCACTGGTGCTTCTCTGCTCCCTCCAAAAACGTTACTCTTTTACACACACTCACATGAGGCCGACCTGGAGCGCAAAACTGCAGGTAGGAACGCACAGAAGGAGATATTAGCTCGGTTTTGTCTGAAATTCAAAGCCCGTGCCACGTTTACCCCCTGGTTTTCCTATATTTAGTTAAGCCTGGTCTCTCTGGATAGTTGTGTAGCCCTGAAGGAAACAACACCCTGACTTAAAACTTAGAGATCAGGTCAGTCGAAGTCGCACTGTGGCATATGTTTCATCGTTTTGCCAATATAAAACCTCACAACACACACACACACACACACGTACGCACGCACACACATAAACACGCACAGACTTACCACTGAGACTTTGTAGACAAGTGGCACATACGCCATGGCCATCCTGGGTAAAGCACTGAAATCGCCGCCGTTCATTGTGCTGGATCCCTCTGTGGCTGCTCCCAGTATGTCCACATATCCTCTCTGTGGAGAAGGGCAGAGAAGGAGCTCGGATTCAGTCACACAGCTTTGCACTCCCTGCAAGGAGTAGGCGGGCACGCCAACGAGAGACCCATTCAGAGTCCCGGAAAGTGCCAGCCTCCCTGTCTGCTTCAACGCCTTGTCTATGTGTCCGTCTGCCCATCTGTCTGGGTTTTACCCTGTCAATCTGGCCACCTTACCCTAAACCCGTGTCTACGCCTCCGGCAACTTGCCTTTTAGTCTGCAAACTGCTTTCTAATATTTACAAACCAGCTCCCCTTGCTCTCCCCTCTCTGCCACCTCCTAGTCTGAGACTGTCAGTGCCCGCCACAATAAGGAGGCCATGTGGGTTTCCCATGGAGTCGCGTGTTCCTCCCGTCTGGCAGTTAACAAGGCTTTGAATGAGGAATGTTAGCAAACAGAGCCACTGAATGTCGGGTGAATGCTAAGCCAGGCAGCCAGTTAGATTGCAGCACTGGCCTGGGCATATGAATAATGCAGAAGACTCGACAGGGAGGAGAGGAGGCAGGGCTCCGCCTCCCACTGCCCCTTCCAAACCCCACCCGGCCCTCCTTCTTTTGCCCGCTCGAAACTCAAATGCCTTCACGGGAGCAAGAGAGCAGAGAGAGAGAGGGGGGGGGGATTCAAGATCTCTGCTGCTACTCACTCGTAAAATACAAAATAAAAAGTCCTGCAAAAGAAGAATAGTGACACATGCACACACGTTATTACTACAAATACGTTCTTAAACATACTACTTTTTTCCTGTCGTTGGGAACTATCTCACTCTTTTGGGCTTTTTGTGTCTTTTGTTTGGAATTGGCACCTGTCCCAGAAAAAGCCCCGTCCCTGCTCCACCCTCCTGCTCCCCTTTCACCAAAGACTGCCCACACCAGAGAGAGAGAGAGAGAGAGAGAGAGAGAGAGAGAGAGGGTGGGGCAGAAAACCCAAAAGAGGGAGAGGTTTAGAGATGGAAAGGGTGAAGAAGGCGGATGGCAGAAGAGATAAGAGGACAAGGAAAAATATGAGAAATCATCTGCTGAAATCAAGAAACACGCACAGGTAACACGGAATCGAGCAGCTGGCTGAACAACATGCAAAAAACAAACTGCCGTCTTCGTCCTCAGCTTGAGGGACGACTCCCGAGAAAAGGAAGCATGGCGAGCAATCACTGAGCACGTGCTCGAGAAAGCCTTTGCATCACGGTGGAGCACAAACCAAAACCACTGAGTCTCCCCAGTCCAGTTTAACTCTACCGACAACAACCCAGAAGCAGTGAAAACTGACCAAAATGCGTGCCCGCGGAGTGAGGAAAACCGAGGCTCCCGGAAAAATGTCTTTGCAAATGGCGCAGCAATGTCGAAGTAGGAGTAAAGCAAAGCCACTTGTTGCATGATATTGAGTCGATCTTGCTGAGAGAAGCGAGTGCAGGCAGGGGGTTAAAATCCTGGGACTGGGAGTAGTAAAAAATCCCTCCCTCTTTTGGCACAGACTAGCTAAAGGGGAGGGCCCGTCTGTAGAAATAGCAGCAGAGCGTTTTTCCCCTCTTTTTTTCAGAGCTGCAGCGCCCTAGTCTACCCTCTTGCATGTGGTCGGGACCCAGGGAGAGAGGAGGAGGAGAGCGATGGATAGGAAAAGAAGCTAGAGCCGGGAGGGGAGGGGGCGAGAGAGGGAGGGGAGAAGAGTTGTGAGTGGACGAGAAAGGGCTCAGCTGATGATGAAACAGGGACGTGTGGGAGTGCGTGCGCACTACGCATTTTCATCACCGGCCCGGCGCAACGTGTGCGTGCATGAGGCGGGGTGGGGAGGCAGACACACAAACGCTCACGAGTGATTTAAATGATAACAACCTGCAACAAGTAACTCTAATAGGCGTGAGAACGGTTAACAAGTTATCTCTTTTATTTCAGAGCTGTTGCTGCTCTGAGTTTAATATCTTTGTCTTTGACCTTCCTGTCCTTTCACACAAAACTTCCAGAGGGCAGAACAAAACCAATGGCGTCCCCTGAATAAAGGCCTAAAATGAAAGCCTGGCATGATCACTGATGAATGTCGTCTTGATTACGGTTTCTTCTCTCACAGACAGGGCAATGAGTTATGAGAGCAGCTACATTGAGCACCTGGGTGCGACTGCCATGATTCAAACAGCGAACCATGCTGTAAAATCCTGTAATATTTACCGCAGTGCGCCCGCCATGTGCCATTACTAGGCCACGCGTGACATGCTGTGATCTTGCGGTCCTGCGCGTGAACAAGGAGAGGAGAAATGTCGGGCAGTAACCAAAAGATAAAATGGACTCTGCTGATGACTCTGCTTGTGTCCTGCACCCTCCTTCCCCCTCCGCCTCCCCCTCAGTGTCCAGCCTATTCTGTATCCCACCCTTTCTTGTCCTTTCAGGAGCACTGTTATAGCCTACAGTAAAAAACAGCCTCGCTCTGAGCAGCTAGTGTTAATCTCAGCCCGCATGAGGAGGATCCTGCTGTCTTTCTCTCTCCCCTCGTCTCATGCACACCTACCAACCTCTGCATCAGCCCGCTGAAGGTTATTCACACCCGTCCGGTTTCCACCCGACTCCCCTCCCCGAAAACTTCTCCGTGGCCAAAATGCTTTAATGTCCCTTAGCTGTTTGCAACAGATTCCCAGACGGCAGAAAAACAACTTCCTCTCTTGCGGACGCTTTTCCTTCCCTCCAGTCTTCTCTTTACCAAAAGAAACCCAGAACTCAGCACAGGCACATTTTCTTCCCTCCTCTCTCCCCAAAGTAGCAGCCGCACAAAAGAGAAGGGGAAAAAGAGAGAACTGTACAGAAAAGACGACGGCTCACGTCATGCAGCACAGCTAGCTGGTTTTGATTTCAGTCAGTCTTTATTGCTCAAGCAGAGTCTAAAAGGGAATCGCACACATTAGAACAAATACGGTGGGAAAACCTCTTTAATATACACTCAACCGTTTTCTCGTGTGTGTTTTTTTTTTACTGTGGAGAAGACGACGAAGACCAGAGCGAGTATGAGTGAGTAAACAGCAAACTAATATGGCCGCTCGGTTAATAGCGGTCTCTCCTACCTCCTCACTCTGTCCTGGAAGCTGAAAGAAAAGGCGTTACACTGCTGTGTGTTTCTACCTCAGAGCCAGAGAGAGAGAGAGAGAGACACAGAGATTGAGTGCACTTGTCTGAGACAGAAATCCAGGGGTTCACAAGACAACCCACGATTTCACTGCACTTTATCAAGACATAAATTCACTCGTGTTCCTTGATCAGAAGAAAGAAAACGGGCCGAGCACCAAACAGTCATCAGATGGAACCCTGTGACGTCACATCTCACCACGTCTCTCAACCAATTGCAATCACTGCAAGCAGAAAACGCCACTACAACTGCATGCAGAATATAAATCAAACAATAGTGTCAACAGATGCATGTTTTTATGAGCAATTTGGTGAGTCCCTTTGCCCTTCTCGTCTATCCAAGACACCGTTTTTAGTCAGTTGTTTACCATCTAACATGTGGTAGGGATTCAGAAAACTTGGCAGAGCCTGTTGCACCGTACGTCGTGGAGAGTTCACTTGAGGATACGACTTTGGTTTTGGCTCAGTTGCCAATTTCTGACACTGTAGCCCTCAGCGCAGCCTCGCCCCTGCAGGAGCGGCCTGCGTAATGCTGCCATTGATGAAACTCCAATATTAACAACCTCATTTATTACACCTCCAAGAGTCCACAACCGCAATTTTTTTCATCAAGTCCCTTCACCTCCCGGTTAAATCTAAGCTGTTCTCTGCCTTTACATTTAATGTCAGTGTGTAAAAGCCTATTGCACGGTAGACATCTGTAATGCATGCTAGTCATATTTTAAATATTTACCATCTATTTTTTAAATGTTTTAAAAAAGAAGAACAACTGCAGTTGAGTGATTTGGTTCTGCCACATTATATTTAAAAGATGAGAAACAAAAGTGTTAAACAAACTGACCGCAAGAAGCTCAAGTTGCTCGGTGTCAACATGGCAGTGAACCTCTCACAGTCAAAATGAGTTATAGTTCAGTTGATGATTCCGTGGTCTTATCAGACCCCAGACACCTTCACATCCTTATGAATCCTCCAACAGATCCACTGCAACAAACACGACCAATACACAGATTACATTTATAACACGCCATGGGACAAGCAGGGATAATATAAGCCACAATATTTGTTGTACTCGTATGGCAAATGAATACAATATAAATATAGACAAATCACAACATGAATTGTAATTAAATAACAGATTATTCATTAATTTCACAGGAAGTAGAACAGAAAAGCAAACAAACAGCTCTCTCTTTCATCATTAGCCAACAAAAAAATTGAAATGTATGATCCATTTCTGTACCAAAAATTCTATTTCTTCAATGTATTTATTTAATGTAATTAGTCAGCAGTTAATATAATGCAGTTAAATAAGTAGAACCCCCTGAGATTGCCAGTAAAGAGAGAGGTGACCCTCTCTGCAGTAGCTACTTCTGTAAATACATGACTTATTGCAGTTAAAATGCCAAAGTTCAGGTCTTTGCTTCTTCTATAGACTCACACATATAACTCCAGTAGTATTTTCACTTTATAAGTTACTGCCATCTATGCATTCACACTCCAGCGAACACACACACACACACACACTTCTTCCTCTCTTCGGTGACCATTGCGGTGCGCCCGCTCCCTCTACGAGGTGGTCTGCTGAGGGGCCCCTCGGCAGCACGTGCCTTGACAACTTCTCTATTACAGCCGTGACCTCCAAGGTCAGACTCTAAAGGGTTCCGAACAAAGGCCACGACCCCGGGGTCAGAAGTGTAACGCCGGGGGCAGGCCGGGGCCCCACTGCAAAGGGAGCGTGCTGTTTGCTTTGAAAGGTAAGGATCACTAACACAGGCATAATAAGGATTAAGGGGCCATCCCCTTTGGGATGTCACTCTGGGGCCTCATACATCAGTCTCTATTAACCTCCATGACCCCCCGGCGGACATTATGGGGCTACGGGTCACAGTACGCGCACGCTGCAGAGCTGTAAAAACTTCAAGTCGTATGCAACGTGTTGCTCATTACATGGACAAACTGTTTGGTCTCACAGGACACAGACCCAGCAGCTTTTATCTTGTTTCAGATGTTGGCAGAAAAAGTTATTAGCCATCAGGGTATCTATCACTATAACAAAAGCCTGTCGGGTCTTTGAAAAAATAAAATGTACATCAAAATATCATGTGAAAGCAATAGATGTATTTTTTCCCCGCTTTGATAAAAACAGAGTTTGGTTAAACTTCGATAAAAGCAGGTGATCCAGAGCCGAGAGGCAGAATCACAAAATGGAGGACAGGAGGAGACAACATGGCGGCCTCAGTGATGCAGTCACTCACACACTGTTTCTAACTTCCCACATTGCTCCACAAACACTGTGCGTCATACAACAGGTCTCTCTATGGAAGGCAAAGTTACTTCATTCATATATCAAATGCCCAAACAGAAAGCTGCAATGACTTGACTGAATGCGATATGGATATGAATTCCTTGATTCACTTTGGGACCAAACCGATACAAAAGTTAACCCTTTGCCGTCTGTGAGAGACGAGGGTCCAAGTGGGCAGATATACTGCAGCTTCTAATTCTATTTGATTCATTCACATCATATTTAATTTCAATTTCTTCTTTTTGCGCAAAAGATGCTGGGGAAAAATAAAGAATTTCAATTATTTCCAAGTTCACAATCAGTATGAAATATAATTATTTCAATCCAGAATGAGAGAAGAAAAAGTCTGAACCATTACAGTGTTTACTAATTCATATATATATATATATATATATATATATATATATATATATATATATATATGATATATGATATATTAGAATAACAGGAGAGGAGAAACCAAATGTATACATCATATATAGTTAAAATAAAGATTATGTTGTTAATAATTGGCCAGAACAACCTGCAGTCTGAAGTAAAAAAGGAGGCACATGTTTCAGTCATGGATCAAAATTTAAAATTAATTAATTAATTAGTTTAAAAAATGACTCTACTGAATACAAGGCTTTGTCTAAAAGACAAAGTTGAAAATCCTATTCCAATTCTAAATGTCAATGTCACCTAATAAAAGAAAAGAAAATGCAAGATTTTCCAAAAGGGACACATGAAGAAATGTACATTTTTTTTCTGAAAAGATTCTGTATATTTTAACAGAACATTATGATAATTTAGTTTTTCATGCCTTCTGTCTTACAGAATGTTCTAATAAATGTCACTTTGCCCTCTCTTCATAAACTGAACTAAGTAATAAGTAATAAGGCAAAGTTGAATATGGAGTGTACTTCTTTTCAGCCTTTTCATCATGACAAAATATTATTAAAAACACATTATAATTATAGCTTAAAATTACAATATGGCAATTGTATAAACTACTAAAGCTACAGGCTCAGTTGGAGACGCTTACACATGAAAGATGATTTTCTCTCTCAGTTTGTGAAATTAAAAGTGTTTGGAGAAGGCTTTTCTCCGAGATGTCACATTCTTATGAAACTCTAAATCATTTTAGAAAGGAGGGATTCTAAAAATACAATAATATCGAGAAAATAAGCGTCCATCTACATGTACAAAATAATTTGACCTTTCAGACATTTTGAATGTGGAACTAAAAGGTCATCTTTTTCAAATGCAGCTATCATTATTGTAAATTGCTTAGATATTATAGTTGTTGTTTTTTTATTTCACAAACTGAAGTATTTTATACATTATACATTTTCATCACGCTATTAAAAAATATTTTTGAAACTTTTATATTACGTATACACAAGAAGGTAAAGAAGCTGACTAAGACTTTAAATAAACAAAGTGGTAAAAGCCTGCAAGGTCAAAAAAGCGTTCTTGAGTGTTTTCCGAACACAACTCACACTTATCAAGAGCACTGAAGCAGCACTTTGATTCAAATGCATTTCTTTGATAATCATTAAGCCACTCACCTCTGAAGACCCAGCTCCTCCATATGGAGGCAGCCCTTTCGGTAGCAGAGCAGAGCAAAGGTTGGAAAAGAGGACAGACAAAATGGATCTGCACTCGCTGCAGACAAGTGTCCTGACTTTAAAAACAGCCAACAACGGACAATAAATTGCAAACAAGCAGCACTTTGACAGCTTCACAAGGCCGTCCTTTTTAGCAGTCCTTTTCTCATGAAAGTAAAGGGATCGTGTTTTTAGTTAACCATGAGAGTCCCCTCTCTAGGCCACTGTCAGGTTTATATGCAAAGTTTGGTTTCCAATTTAGTTAACAGAGCACAACGCTCATCTTGGGGATATTAAAACAACGTAATTACAAGGACCTGAAAGCGGGGAACAAAGAAACGCCACTCTGTTCATTGGCAAAAGGGCTTTTTGTACTGTGATTTCTAACAAGAATGTGGAGGATTGCAAACTTTCAATCCAAATTTAACCTATTGCTGCAATCCTTGCTACCTTGGTCGTATTCGAGCTTGCATTAAATTCTTTAAGGCATAGAAATATTCTGGCTAGATGATACAGAAAAAATGTCTTCTCAAGGGTGCAACTTTTCAGCTCAAATATTTTGATCAAACCGATTCTTTGCAATACATTGTTATTTATAATGCAAATAAACAAAGGCACATTTTAAACTGCAGACAGGTCAAAAGGATAAATTACACTTTTTTTTTCAGACGCATTTTTGATATTTGAAACTTACCTCTCCCCTTTCCTCTTTCCTCTTCCTAACCCACAAACACACACACACACACACACACACACACCTCCCCTGGATCATTGCTCACATTTCGGGGTCCATCCCGCATTAATAAATGATTATTTTGCAGCTATGATCAAACATCAGCTTACATGCAGGTCTCTGGCATTCTCAGGGACTGGTACCACCTCTTTAAAGGGTTCGGACCTGCTGTTGGTTCTAGTTCAATGCCACGTCACTGAGCCACTGCAGCGTGGACGGGCCTGATTGACCTAGCTCGGCCCAGATAGGAGCCCTTCGGACCACAGCCCCCATCCGGACCGTACACCCACATTTCATACGTAGAAGGTTGTGGTGCAGGAGGGGGAGGGGGCTTGATGAGAGGCCATGCTTTATTTTAACTGCAACCTCTCTGTCCTTCTTTTTATTTCCCTCTTATTTACAAAAATCTGGCATTTATCTGTTGAGTGACGGCATGTTCGTTTAAGTCACCCGTGTCCCACTCAGATGGTAAAGGGTTCAGGAACCCTCCAAATCTGAGTGTTTCTATGTGATTTCATATTGCGCACCAGTGTGCACGCGCATGCTCCAGGCTTTACACACATGCACGCACACGTCTGGAGTTGACTGGGTTACACAGGGTAACACGATGTCTACATGGAACCAGCAGTTTCTATTTATGAGAGCAGGACATTCACAAGGAAAGGTTCTGAATTTCAAAGATAATTTCTATCAACTTCTCTTTATTAATGATTCACGTTGGTTTAATAAGAAAATCCTTTCCAGACAAAGAAAGTGTGTGTGTACGTGCAACTTAATGATCTACTCAAGACGTACACATAGAAGGCTAAAATTGAAAAATGAATTATTCTTATTATTCTATACTATTCCTTACTGTCGCAGCCATCAAGTCTCGATGCTGGTGATTTATCTTTAATTGGATTTTACAGAGGCGTCTCCCAGTGAGAGTCAGCGGTCTCATTTCTGAACTGTCCAGACAACTTTCTGCAAAAAGTAAATAGAAATAAGCAGCCATCAGTTGGCCTTGCATTAAACAGAAAAAGCAATTAAAGCTGACATGTGAAAACAAACCGACCTGTGATCTGCATAATTATTGTGTTGTAAATCTATAGTGGCGCAGAAAATATTAATCTGCATATTTTTACATATAATTCATGTGAAAACACTAAACACTTTTTTGTTTTGTCCTCTGGGCGTTCCCTTTTCATAGCTGACCTCGATATTAACCCCAAATCTTTGTTACAAATGAAACCCTGATCCAATTCTTCAAACAATGTATAGCATTCATTTTGCCTGAACACCAACACATTTGTTAGACATACATTTGTTACATATTCAACTAAAACCATACTGTGATATCTATATTATACTCGTCTTTTTAAATATATTTTCTGATTTTTTACTGAATGAAAATGTCCACAGAAATCCCAAATGTGTAAATCACTAATAAACTTAAATCAAGTGTTCAAATCATGAACTCACGGTGGTGTCTGCTGCAGTGCGTAGTTTGGCGAGAGGGGAATCGAGACGCTGGCTCTCAGGGGTTAAGATGCTAGCAGTCATGTGCCTGTCGGCTGCAACAAAAGCCTGCCTATGTAGGGTGCATACAGATGGAGCGAGCTCCTTTGTGTGTAGCGTTTCACACGTCGCAGCCTCGGAGCTGCCAGGTCTGGCTCTCTGGGGCTGGCTACAGGCCTAGCTAGCAGCTTGTAGCACCTGACGCCGGGCTCTTTGCTTGGGGCTCGAAAGCAGCACATTTTGAAAGATAATGTCCAAATACGGGGTCACACAGCTCAACACAAACAATCGGAACAGGCACGGCAGACCACGGCGCTGTAGCCAGGCAAGCTGAGATCAGCATGACAGGAGCAATTGTAAGCATGCCTCCCACTCAGGTCTGCCATTTATTATGTTATTCCTCCGCCAAATAGCCCAGTAAAATGCTCTTCAAGACCACGTTTGATATAAATACAGCCAGTGTGAGTTTTAGATGTAAGTACATGTATGTACAGTTGTGTTATGTGTACATAGTTCTGTATCCTACTATATACACTGTGTCTGTGTGTATACTCTGCTATATTTATGCTACGTGTGCCAAGTCGCTAAGGCAAGTCCCTTATAGTGTACATGTTAGTGTACGCAGTGATTAAACTAGCTAATGCTTGATATTTAACATGGGGGTTCAGATCTTCACAAGCAAGAGACTCATGGGTAGGAACATGCTTTTTTTCTCAGTTTTCTCATGTGTACACAGTTTGTGTACATATATTTGATACAATTTACTCTTCCTACCTGTGTTAAGGCATAAACTATACATTGTTATACATATTGAAAAAATCTATCCTTTTTTTCTTGAGCTTTACATGCTCAATTTCATATAATCAATCACAAATAATGCAAGTTTATTTAAATGTGTAGGATTACGCTGATGTGGATTCTACCATCACACGAATGAGAAAATCCATACGCCTGCTCAAAGACTTGACCTTGAATAGGGCATTGAGTTTCATTCTGCACTAGACAGTGTATACAAAGAATTCTTCAGGGCAATGTCACTGTGGTAAATATCTATTGTGTGTCACGCTGTTTGCCAAAGATTACATTTTGATAAAGCCACGCTGTAAATAGAAAAAGAGATAAAAGAGGCCGAGGGAGATTGTGTGATATTGTGTAATTCCTCGCAATTATAAAAATATACACAAACAATAGGCAGCTGTCAAACAACTACAGTTTTACAGCATATTCACTCTGACCCAGAGTGAGCTTTCCTACCTGAGGACTCTTCAGCAGCACACCTGTCTGTTATGAGGAGAACCCTGCTGCCCCGATTGTACCTAAAACTCAAATAATGTGGATGGAAACGCTGTGGACCAGCAATTAGCCCACTATAAGTTAACTTAAAAAATATATAATTACGTATTTAAGCATTATGTTGGTAAAAAAAAAGATTGTGCTGTTTGGTTTGGATTTTGAAAGCCCCAACACAGCCACATGAGTAACAGAGCACATACTCCATAAAAAGTAAATTCTGCTTCTTCCAAATCCCAATACATCTTTAATGCCACAATATTCTGTTCTCTCTCGATGTTCTCCTCAAATAAGCCTGCTGGCATATAAATGTTTTGACAATGTAAGGATCAATACTGGGTGTAGGATTTCCGCACAAATGAGCAAGATAGTAATTAGACAAATTAGTAAGTATTAAACATGACCAATTAAAAGCTCTTATATGGCAAATAACATTAATAAGAAACTGAATCGAAATATTTTCTGTTCTGGCAGTCGCTGCATTGAAAAAGTGCATGTTGCAAAGTGTGCAACATTTTAAACGATATGTGCACTGTTAGCCCAAAGCTAGTTTGACATATCGAAGCTAACAGCTCCCAATATTTTTCAATAGGAATGCTACCAATGCCATAACATTTTTTGTTTGCTTCTAAATATGAAACAGGATACTTTTTTACATAATGTGTGCAGTTGCCAGAAAGAGAAGTAAAACACTAAAAACCCTTCAAGCAAAGTGTTACTTTATCACTGTGTAAATGCCACAATGGTCATTTATCCTGCCATCACACTTGCAGCGAGACTTTTGAGGTGCAATTAGCTCCCACATATCGTCAAGTGCTGTTCCACACCATTTTATTTTGATTGTAAATACTTCAGGATCAGGAATTCAAACTCTGCAGGCCTGCAGACGCAAATGTGCAGGTTAGTATGTGGAAAGGAAAGTACCTGCTTTTACTTTCTTTTACAGACATACACGCACACACACATGCAAAACAAACCCTCTCTGCCACTAAAACAAGCTACTGCTATAAGTTGTATGTTAAATACACCTTTGGAAGGACAGCCTGGAGAGTAGCAGCTCCTATTTTCTGACCCTGCTCCCTGCTGTGTCCTGAAACATATGCACACACATGTATATGCACCACCGGCTTGGGTTACATACGATCAGGACAAGCCAGCCGGGTGCCTGACAACCACAGCGAGGAGACGCGAGTGAGGGAAAAAAAGAAGGTACCCTAGCGTGTTAGTTTTCTGCCAGGGAGTCCCTATTGACCTGTTAAACCTTTGTGACTGGAACAAATGCAAATGGCGCTGACTTGTTCACACAAAATACTAAAGGCCCATTCAAATGAGGCCCCGGGCCACAATGCAGCAGCGGTCGAGCGCTCTGTGGAGGCAGGGCAGCCCCCAGTCTGAGAGAGACAGAGAGACAGATTCTTTTAGCCATTGCACAGTTCATTCTGGTTGTCTGGTTGAGAGCAACCATCTACTTTCATTACTTCTCCTTCATGGACACACACACACACACACAATATAAAGTTACCTTACACCTCTTTAGTAATCCAGCTCTAACTAAATCACAAAAACTGTTACACTGCTCTGAACATTAACCCATAATTACCCTGTATGTAATACTTAGTAATTGGACGCCAGTGGACCTGAACTGTTCCTGTTCATGACACAAGTCATGCTTGATTAACAGACACTGCTTAGCCCACCTTGGCTTTTGCAAGAATACTTAGTGTGTCCCTTTGACTAATATCGTATCATACTTTTTAATTCTGTTCTTGGGGAACAGAGGACAAAATGAAGAGAGGAAAACAAGTGGGAAAGTGGCAGATGAATACATATATATGATCTCTAATAGAGAGAATAAATAGCGATATGAAAGAGCAGCAACCTTATTGGACTAATCCATATAATGAACTTAATATGGGGGAAACAAATAATAACTAAAGTAACTGTGATGATTAGTAGTTAACCCAAGCTATTCCAACTATGAAATCAGATTTGAGTCGACCCACAACGGGGTTAACCCGGTTACAAGAACAATATTCTTCTGCATATAGATGTAGTCACTATTGCTAAAAAAGAAGGCAGTTAAGGCACTGTGGGAGGCTTTGGGATAAAAATATCTCCCAAAATGCCAAACAAACCACCATTAAATGAAACACAGCATGTATCTGTGGGACAGAGACTCAGTTCTGTGCTCACTTGACTCTCAACATGACGCAACACTGCCGTTTCTGTAAAGACAAATCTTTATCTGATACTAAAAGAACAGTATAAAGCGCATTAGGCTCTTGGAGGTCATGGAGGGCTTTCTTGTTCCATCTCTTCTCTCCAAATAAGAGATTAGTAGGAGCCCAAGGATGGCTCTCACCAGCACATCTGGACAACACCTGATTTGAAGCCTGCTGCCTACCGGACGTCCACTAATCCGCTGGTCTTTCAAATGAGGGGTTATATTCCAAAAGAAGGGGTGTGATGAGAGGTAAACCAATGAGCCAAAGTCACTTTATCCATCATCTCAATCCAGTAAATGTGTGGAGTCTAAATTCATAGATTGAACTGGGTGTCAATGTATTACATTTTATTTTCTGATGACTTGCAGCTCCCCACATAATTAAATCAACTGTTTCAAGTTATTTATAATAATTAGATTTGTTTGATTCTAAATTGTTTGCTTTGAAATGAGTTTGTTGACTTTAAATAATAATGGCTCTTATCTGGATTCACTTGATCAGGAAATTCAATATTTTGGAGATTCATTTAATATTGCAGATATGCAGTATGAAGCTGCATAAAGCACAAACCTCCATGTGTCGCAATCTTATCCAATTCCTTGTATCACACATTTTCCTTGTCTGCTTTTTCTTCCTGCCTTGTTCAAACTCTCCTGTCATCTTGAAATCCAACTGCTCCTGATGTTCGGTGCCATTTCCTATGATCTGAACTCGCCTGCCCACCTGCACACCTGTTCCCATTTTCCCAGCAGCACAGTAATATACATACCGGCCCACTTATATTCCTTCCCAGCCAGATTGCTTCCGAGCTTTTGCCTTAGTGTTTCAGCCATTTCCCCGCCTGCCTGTGTTTTGCCTGTTACGAACTCCTGCCTTTTGGACTCCTGCTCTCTAACCCGAACCCATATTGAATAAGTTGGCCTTATCTTTACTGGCTTTCTGGGTTTGACTTTTGCCTGTATTGACCTTCCGTAAACTCAAACTTTTAATTTTAACGGTCTGGGGCCGTATTCATAAGGCTTCCGAGTAAAGAGTTCCTACTAATGACAAAATTATACAACATATTTGAAGAATTTCCCCTTACAGTTAATACTAGATCCTTGTAAAGAGAAAAGTTATTCAGAATGCATTTTGGAGGGTTCCTACGGTGAAAACCTGTTCGGATTAGAGAGGAAGACTTTCAAGGGGCATAAGAGTGTCTTAAGCAGAGGAGAAAATTATGGAAAGAGGTCGGAGAAACGTCCTCCAAGGTGAGTAAATGAAACACAGAGCAACGTTGCTAGTCATATAGACTGGCCAGCAATCAGAGAAACTAATGAAATGGCTGTGGCGTTATCCCTTTGTTAAGATCAAATAGATTAAGTACTCAAAATACCAGCACGGTAAATAAACATGAGCAAATAATTACAACTATTAGCATGTGAAAATGCAAAAGTAAGCGAAAGTAGGCCTAACTTTTTTTACTTTTTCTAGGCTACTTTTAAGATAGATCAATGGATAACAATGTATTCAACACAGATGATCATTACACAAAAGAATATTCATAATCACACCATGTCTGAATAGAGGCAAAATTCTCAGGAACTTTAATGTCACTGTCCATTCTATGCCCAATAGCACGGGGTCTACCCGCCTCCTCGGTACAGTAAACGTTTCTGTCCCTTCCTCGCTAAGAGTTGCCCTGTTTCCTACATCCCTCCTTAGCCAGAGTATTCTGAGAGTATTCTCAGAGTGTTTGTGAATACGGTCGCAGATCTTTTGGCTAGTCAGACATACACACATTGATTGGTTGGATTAGCCAAACACTGGACCGGTATACCAAATGTTACCACTAAGTGTCGTACTCCAACGTAACTCGGAAAAGCGGCTTGTCACTAGAATGAGAACAGCTGATCCACCTTAAAAGATCCGTCCATCTTAAGGGAGCCTGGGCTGAGGACACTAACTTTGAGCTTTCCCCGCGGGAACTTGGTTTGGGTCTTGAGCATTTATTCACCAACAAATAAACAAAAAACACACTACACTGCTACGGTCATAACTATAGCATCACTGCTAACTTCATACTCTCCCTTTCTATAGGCCACACATTCGCTAATGTTACAGGCCGCCAGGTTTGTAATACACGAGGTGGCGAAGATTTGCCTTGCCGTGCCAAAAAATAACTGTTGACCCCCATACTGTCAACTGTGTCTGGTCCTTCCTGTCTCCTACTCCTAGTGATTCCTCTGCATCTGAGTTTCCAGATCTCTAAAGAGCTTCTTCAATGTGGACAAACTAGACAAATCCCTTCCTACCATCTACATCATTCATTTCCTCAGCTTTTGAATTGCCCCAGGGGGTCATTGTTTTTGCTTATCACCTGGAGAACTTCTTTAAACACACGAAGTGGACACAAATATCTGGTGGTATCTTTTGGTCTGACCAATGCTCATGCAGAAGGAACACGTGCCACATGTGTCACATGTGCAGTGTGTCTATTAAACCAGCTGTTCGTTTGGGATCATTGTCACAGGCAGCATTGAGGTGGACTCCACCAAGATCAGGACAGTTACAGGCTGGCCCGTCCCTTCCTTTTGCAAACAGTTGCTTCGCTTCCTGGGGTTCACCCATTTCTACAAGCGCTTCATCTGGAAGTACAGTTGTGTGGCAGCCCCCTTCCATGCCCGTACCTCTCAGAATACTCCCTTCGTCTGGTCCAAATCGGCTGAGAAGACGCTCACAGAGTTTCAGCGTTGTTTCACCAAAGCTCCCTTCCTTACCTTACCTTTCCTACTGCCCAGGCTCCAGGTAAAGCCAGAAGCTCAGTTGCATCAGTTCCAGTCCGAAGACACTGCCAGCAGAGATCCTCCCTAACTCCATCATTGGAGCAGTCTGTTGGGGATTCGACCAAAAGAACATCCAGCTCACAGTGGTTGTCCTGCTATTTACCTGTTGGTCCCCGCTCATTGACGCTTGCAGGTCCTCCAGTGGGGGCACTCCTCGTGCCTGGCCCGTCATCCTGGGGTTGGACGCATACCGGCTCTCTTTGCAAACATTTCTGCTGCCTGTTCTGCCTGCTTCTGATGGTAACCCAGTCATTCTTGTTGACTGTTTTTCCAAAACTGCTCATTTCATTCCTCTGACCAAGTTACCCACAGCCAAAGACAAAGCCGAGCTGTGCAACAACATGTTGTCCGCCTGTCTCGACTCCCTAGAGACATTGTCTCCGAATGACGATCTAAATTGATCTTGTTTCTGGGAAGAGTCTTGCAGTCTCACATCAATTTGAGGATGTTGCCTTTTCTGGATTTCGCCTCCAGTCCAACGTGCCAACGCAGGGCAGAGTGCAAAGTGATGCTCCGATTTGGCCCTTTTGGCCCTTTGATCATCCCTGCACAGTCCAAGAAATTGACTCCTCCATTCACAGGCCCTTTCCGCATTTCCAAGATCATCAAGCTCTTTGATTGTCTCACTTCATGTGGATCCATCCCACTTTTAATGTCTCCTTAATCAAGCATGTGAAGGAAAGCCCACATGAATAAGGGTTTTTCCAACAATGTATTGAAAAAGTGACCCCCACACCTATGCCCAGCCTATGCATACCAGGTGAGCTACCAAGTATTTATTTACTAATTTATGATGCTAGTAGCAAGAGTCTTTAAGCAACAACTCGTATGTCGTGTGTACAACATTAGCAAGTGTGGGGTCGAGAGAGAGACAGAGAGAGAGAGAAACAGAGAGAGAGACAGAGAGAGAGAGACAGAGAGAGCGAGAGAGTGTGTATAACGATGACTATGAATTCATCAGTAACGTCATAGCTGTAAACATATATAGCAGGGCGTAACATTTCTTCTGGTGAAAACTCTGCTGAACCTGTTATTTTACCGGCAAGGTCGCTGATATGTGATTTGGGGTTCAAACTGTTTTTACGGAGCCTTCAAACACTGTTGGATATAGTTATCTGCCATAAAATGTCTTTATATTACTGTTATTTTTTTCTTTCAATGCATCATGTTACAAAACATTAATAACACATGAAAAGCATTCAATTCATTCTGAAAACCGTATTATCTAATATTCTGGTAACTTATTTTGACATGTAAATATAGACATATGTTAGTGCTGAATTTATTTATAAATGTACACTGTTAGGCTTTTCTAAAAAAAAAGTAGGTGGTCCCACATCCTGCATTGGGTCTGTCGGCAATGCTGTATGGTGAGTGACACCTGCAGAGGTCACACATGAGCTAAAACTCTGCAGAGATGACAGAATGGATGTAAAAACTAGTACTTTTATGGACTGTCGAAGCCAGGTTAGTGGTCAGTTTGCTATAAAGAACAATACAATGAGTGCAGCAGATTTGAGATTAAAGTAGAATTATTCAATTCTTACTTCCATATTCAAATAACCTTTGTCATTTCTGCTGTATTTGCGAGTAACTATTAGGTAGAAACACAAAACAACTGAAAGAAAATTAAGTTATTTTGTAATACAACAGAAGCTATTTCAATGTTACATTACTTTTCAGTCCTTTATTTGTATGTCTGACTAAGTTACTACTTTAACACTTGAGGGTTTACATGCAAAACCTATTGCTTATATGCTGCAGCTGGATACATTGCTAAACGTTCAACTACCCAACGTCATTAGATCTAGTGCCATCTGGCTCAGATAAAATACCAAAAAAAAAAAAACAGTTTCAATCAATAATTTACATTGCCATTAGTTAACTGAAGGGGACAATTACTTTGAATAAGTACTCAAGTACAATCAAATGTATCAGTGTTGATGGGAAAATAGATCAGGAATACTACATGTCCAATGAAAACTGCACACAGTACAGAAGGTTTGACTGCTCTTTTGCAGCTTGACGCTTTGAAATTCGCAGTGAAGACGGAACTGGTAAATCAAAAATGCTGTACAATAAAAAGAAAGCTTCAAATAGAGCCACTGGTCAGTGTATAATAATGGCCAATACTGCCTCGAGTGATGATCGGCCCCAAATATCCCGAGCACCCTTTAAACTTTTCATTAAAAGACAGCGTCTTAAGGTTGTTGAATATTTCATCTGATACAAGCATTAAATGCTAAGGCTTCAGTGAAGCCTTACACACAGAATACTGTCGTTATAGAATAAAAAGTTAGTTCTCTAAAAAGCATAAATTCACAAATAAACAATACAACATGAGTGGGCTGTATTATGAAGAGTCAAAGACATCACAATGTTAAAATACAAATCTAAAATGATCACACAACTATTGTATTCCTTCCCAGAAAGTCTCCTTTTATAAAATCCATGGTCATAAAACCCTCCAAGTCTCATACATAATTAGGATGCTCCTAAACTAAAGCCAGGCGTCGTTCTCCTACACTGAGTGAACTAAATGTGTGCTGGACAAACTGCTGCTCGTCGCTCAGATCTAATTCTGCTTATTATGGTTCGTTAAAATAAAATTGGCTGTATTAAAACAATAAACAGAGATTGTCAGTTTGAGCGTTCATCATCTTTTTTTCCGTCTTGTTATCACTCGTGATTTCAGAGCTGGGGAAGGGCGCCCAGAAAGAGCATTCGATTTTGAGAGCCTTCTGTTTTGAAACTCCAGTGATATTAAGAAATTATGATTTTCTAGATCAAATGAATATCTCAGTAATACTCAGTAAGATTGTGACCAAAAGAATTTAAGATGAAAATATATGTAAAACAATATTTTTGCAATTGCCCATTTTGTTTGTACACATGCCTGGTGGACTTGGATGTGTGTGTTGTAGCATGAATGTGCTCACCTGCATTGCAGTGTCTGAGGTCTTGTGGCTTCACGTCTACTTGTGTCCTCACTTGCCCTGCACCAAAAACACAAGACACAGAAAATGATTCAAATGCCGATTAAAGAATTGTGAAGAACATCATGCTCCGTTGTTGCGACCTGCACTGTTAAGAAAAAGCGGTAGAAATCCCAGATTCATCAGGACGTGTGGCGCTTTATCGTCCCACAGTGAGCCAATTTCTGCTGTTACATGTCAGTGCTGTTGGGCAGAGAACCAGCTGGAATTTACTCATTCTTTTTAACCATGAGTTACATTTGTAGATACAAAAAAAGAATATTTAAGTAATGATTAATTTGCCAGATATTAAAGACTGAATCAGGGTAAAAGCTATTACGATTCTATGCTTCCCTATATTAAACAAGCACAATAAAGGAAATGTATGTGCAAAGAAACAGACAAGACAGAGAATATAATTTAAACAGCCATTCAACATTAACATGTGTTTATTCAGACTGTAAAGTAATACAAAACTTCACTGATTATTTTGCCCTAAAGCACAAAGTCAATAACAGCTTCGACCCATTTATACCTGGGCAAGGTGGAGGGTTAAATGGACATGTTCTCCAAGAGTGTATTTCTATTCTCATATTTCTGTTGTGTTGCAGCAGCAGTGTGACTGTCCTTCTACGAACTAGTTCAATCTTGCAGACAAGCAACTCAAGCGGTTAAAGATTTTGAAAAAACATGACAGAGGCTGAGTAGGTGCTGAGTATATCGGCATTTATTTATTATTATTATTATTATTATTAATAGCAGTGGGCTTCACTGAAGTGCCCGGGCAGCAACTGGGGGTTCAGTGTCTTGCTCAAGGACACTTTGACATGCAACTATGGGGAGAGTGGGGATTGAACCAGGTACCTTGTGGTTGCGGGACAACCACTCTCCCCATGAGCTACGGCCAAACTAAATTTAATTTAATTCCTAAAATTCTCTTTTTGTTGCAAATATGTAAAGGAAATCTTGAAAAATATTTTTTCTACAATTAAGAGTTTAGGTAATGCCGCTTCAACATTTCTCGCATTTACCTTGGCCTGCATTTGAGTGTCATTGAATATGAAATGTGTCTGAAAACAAATTCAAACTCAGTTTCCTTCAAAGCAAATGAGTCCACGTCACATGTATGTCCAAAAAATTATTCCAGTTTGGGATATCAGCTTACAACCATCCTTGTTCTTTGGCATTGTGGCTACGACAGAAAATGGACTTAAATTTTCAGCCATTTTTCTTTCACCCAGAAGGGTTTATCAGTTATTTTGGGCTTTTGTTCTGTCCATAATATTGCAGCTTTAAGGAACATAAAGGGCTTCAGAATCCTTCCCAGTGCATCAACGCTGTCCTTAATAAATCCAATGCTTCAGTGTGTGTAGGTGTTTTAGTTTTTTTTGTCCCTCTTAAGTACATGGCAGTCTCTTTTTGCTGTGGGTATGTTAAAAGTGAACCGGAAGAACCTGCACTGCTCCCCACAGAGCTCTGCTTCATTTGCTTTTCGTCTCTCCTTTCCTCTCCCCCCTCCCCATCCTCTCAAAGCACTCATGAACTCTCAATAAACCCGTTGATTCCCCCCAGAACGCTGCTGTCTATCCGACATCAGTAGAACTAGAAATAAAGGAAAGAGTGAGGAAAAGAAAGCTGTAATCGACAATACGGTAGAGAGTGAAGGAAGAAGAAGAGAGAGAGAGAGAGAAAAGCAGGACAGATTGCAGAGGGTGGAATCAATGCAGCGGCCTGGTCTCTTTTTTTCTCCCCTTTTTTTTCCATTTTTTTCTCTCTCTCAAATGATTCACAGTGGAAAGAAAAGGCATTTTCCTTGTCCTCAGTTGAACTCCACATCAGCTTCCTGTTAGAAAAGCAAGGAGGAAACACCCAGAGCAACACGCGCGTGCGCACATACGCACACACTCAGATACACACAGAGGAAGGCCTTCACTAGTGGATTCTTCGCTGCCAGAGAAATTAGGTCAAGCACTCAAATGCCCTGCACTGAGATGCGCAGAGATTTAAAACGTGAAGTGTTTGTTGGGGACAGCAAAGGCATACCGGACCAACAGACATTCACACACACAAACGCTTGTTGCACTTTGAAATATGCACTAGCTACACACTATACTGTCAGCTCGTGGCTTGCCACATTATAATAAAATTAATAAAAAAATAGAACGAACCAGTGACAGATGCCCACTGCGTCTACTGTTAATACACCATCCATCTGTGCAGCTTAGAACATGACAAGGTGGCTCAGACACGCACAATGAAATAAATGATGTGTGTTTAAAAAAGAGACTCAGCAAACCACCTTCTATGTCCTTTCACAGGCCGAAACTAAAGCAATACGTGCTCGCATTCTCAAAACACCAGATGACCTGATTAGGGAGTGACAGGAGTCTCTGTGTGCTTCTATAACACAGCTCAGGACGGGATGGGACAGCACAACATGCCACATTGCAGTATCAGCCGCGCACACCCCACCCACCGCCTCCCACCCTCTGACCTGAAATGCCCTTAAAGAAACAACACACCACATCTCCATCACATCCAATCAACTATGCATAGAGAGGCTGGATTGCACCCGGCCCAATCTTGCCGTTTAGGGTTTCAATCAATTGCGTGAGATATGAGAGAGCGGGAGGGAGAGTGGGAGGGAGGATGAAGCTGTTCTGAAAGCAAATGAGAGAATTTGGGTGAATCTAAGCCTCATCTCTTCTCCATGCTGGCCGCTGCCAATATGGCCCACAACTGTGCTCTGAGCTACAGGGTGGCAGGGTAAATCAGACGATAATCACACCAATTTTCACTCTGCAGCCATGTGCTTTCTCCTGTCCCACTGACTCAGTAGAGAAATGAGCCTCAGTCCATTGTTTGAAGGCCACCTGTGTTTCTGCTCCATTTTATTAAAGGCACAATGGCATTTTCCTGTTTATAGTGGTAATAGTGCTTTATAAACATCTAAAACCAAGGTATTAATACATGACCAAAACGTCTTTCGGACCATGTTCATGTTTCGGCTTCTCACAGCTCTGTTCCTCTTTCCAGTGAAAGAGACATGTGGGGAGAGAATGTGGTAGTAGCACAACACCATGTTTCTGTCAGCCAACACAGATCTTTTTTTAGGAAACTGCATTGCAATTTCGACACTTCAGTCTGAGCAGAATCTTACACGGCCAGCATACAACATTTTGAGAAAACAAACAAACACACCCAGATTGAGAAAAATAAATTGGCAGATGTGCACAGATATGACCTGAAAGGACAAACAAGCCCTGTAGATTAACTGATAGTGTGGTGTGTGTGTGTGTGTGTGTGTGTGTGCGCCACATTTAAACTTGTGCTGCGGTGCTATCGGTAAAAGTTATCTTTGGCATGAATGATATTTGTGGTGTGAACTGAGACAGCTGAAATAAAAGGAGACAATGTCTGAGTCTCACAAATAACATGGGATAAAGGTGTAAAGGTGGACATGCACAATTAAAATCCTGCATTTTCACACAGTGTGAACAATAATACGATTATATTGCAAAGTAATACTGTTTCTACCATCTGGACAGCACTGTAGCATATTTGCTTTAGTGGCTGAGAGGAAGACGATGGCCCACAATAAATGTAATTTTGTGAACATTTTCCACATGAATATTCTGTAGCAACAGTATGAATTATTTATTAATCCAAAAAAACACTTTGTTCTGTTCTCTTATGTGAACATCTAAACGCCCTACCTGATGAATGTGCAGCTCCTGTTATGATTGCTCAAGCACACACTCACACCTAACACATATTCTCACATACATCATCACTTTAATTCCATCAAGGGATGTGTAGATATCTATCTTTAAAATAAAAAATAAAACATATTGGAGTATTTTAAAGAAGCACTGTACACCTGAAAAACACAAAACTTTTAACCAATACAAATACATTCAGCAACTGCTTAGCTCCTCTCAGATTTCAATGAATTAATTTCATGAACAACTTCTGAGGGAACCCACAGTGGGAAACCTCACAGCTCTACCATATGTTCTCGTGTCTTACATACACGTATTATCTCAGGGTGAACAGCTCGGGGGACGCCGCTTTTCTAATTAAACGCACATTTGGCTGTAAATTGCTCACTTGGAGAGCGGCGGTGTTTCCGCGCTGGACTGACGTGATCTGCCCGGCCGTCTATCTCCGTTTGCATTGGGGACAACAAAGGGAGAGATTATGTCTCTCCGCGAAGGGAAAGTAGAGCACGGGAAAGGCGACGTCTTTACTCGTGCTGCGAGGTGGGGGAATTTACAGTCTAGCGACCATTTCGTCCTCAACGTGGGGGACTGGGAGATGTTTGAGACTTGTTAACACATTTGCAGACGATTATGTGAAACTGTTATTCAAGAGAGCGCTCGTTTTTACCACCCTGGAAACTTCCCCGCGAGGACTGTGGGTCGGTTCAGTCATAACAGTGTCAATATCCACTGACCCAGTATGCGGGGGAATAATATCCTTACATGCTTAGACAAAAAAAATAGATCTCCGTTCATTGTCATTTTTACGCAAATGCAAACCGCTGAAAGAAAGAGAAAGAGAAAAAAAGGGTCAATTTAAGACTACCCACCGGCAGGTCTCGAGTTCAAGTTGGCTGGTCTCTTCTTCCTGGGTGTCCAACTCCCAAGTCCGCGGGCGTTATATCTTCTATACGGTGATTCGTTTTCCCATTATGTGAAAATAAAAATACATTTACAAAAAAAAAACAAAAAGGGAAAACTGGTAAATAGAAAAATGCCGTCATGCTGGAAGACAGTATCCGCGAGCAGCTACCGGCCACGGAAGAGTTGTCCCCCCCCCTCCTCCCCTCCCCTCCCCTCCCTCTCTCTCTCTGCGTGTCTCTCCGCAGCCCTCCAGCTCGGTTCAGTGGGGACACTCGGCCGCAGACTGCGCCGCGCGTTCTTCGCCGCCGATGAACCAGATGCGTCAAGTTCAGCTGAGGTGAAGCCCCGTTATACAACCGGGCTGGGTGTGCAGCAGCCTGCTGGCTTCGTGTCTCCTATCAGAGGAGAAAAAAAAGAAGATAAGGCACATCGCATCGAAGTATCTGCAAAAACCAGGCTGTGTTTGAGATGACTATTAAGGGCTGCCTCACTCCCCCCCACCCGCTCCAGCCCCCTCCGCGGATCTAAAATTTTGCTTTAGTGAATTTACCTGATGCAGCCGTATGCAAAATACATTTGTATTGTTTCATTCACGTCACTTTTTGTTGTCGTTGTTGCTGAAAACAGCTAAAACTACCGGCACTAAATTATAAGCTACACTTCATTATCACGTGGGACTATTAAAGGAATGACACGCTGCTGTTTTATGGCATTACAGTTTCAATTAATCGCGACAATGTCACTATAAAAAAAATCACAATTTTAGCATCGTGCGCAGACTCCATCTTAAAAACAAATGCTTTTTCCCCTGGGTTGTATTGTCCCCCAACATGTTTAACAGCAAGCTTCCCACATGCTTTAGCTATAAAGTCGTATTCATAATAACATATATATATATATATTTCAAACAAGCAATAGTGAGAAAATTAGAAAATTAGCAACAACCAAGTAATACTTAGCTAATACCTTAAATATGCCTGTGACGGTGTTATCTCCCTCCAACCTTCCTAAAAGAGCACAGCAAAAAAAAAAAAACACTCAAACGGCTAAATTCATCTCTCAAGCTACCTTCATGTTCATCTCCACAGCTAATTATTTTCCTTTTTATGCTAGCTAACAAAACGCAGCCATGCGAGATTTCAAGGTGCATTTCTCACACCTGTTTGCCTGCGTTAATTAGCTGGTACGTTAATGCAGGTCTAGTTATCCAGTCAGACGCCACAGGTGCTTGAAGACAGGCCCCGACTTGTTCACGGTTTTAGCCTCTGCAGACACTTCATTGATTAATTGGCTGTGGACATGAGTTAAGACGGAGCTGTTAAAAGACCAGTCTGTAATTCTCAAAGTTATTACAAAAATGATCCCCAATATCAAAAACCCGGCAATATACCTATTTAATTTATTATGCTACTTTATATTAGTCTTCATTTTTATATGAGCTTAAACTTGAACAATATTGTATTTGTTTGTAAAGTAATGAAGACACAGAGCAGATTATTCTCCACATGCATGTTCTTTATATATATATATATATATATATATATATATATATATATATCTGTATATATATATATAAATATATATATATATATATAAATATATATATATATGCTCTCTTAAAATGTTTCTGCTTTTGAAAACACATAGATATCAAACACACACAGATGGACAGATTTTCAGCAGAATCAAGACATCAAACAATAACTGATTAGTTTAAAAATGCAGAGGCATAAATTAAAGTGCACGTTAAATAAAGTGCATACATTTTCAGATGTAGCCCTAAACAGCATTTATAACTGTGATGTAAATTAGTAAATAAGAAACTGAGTGAATTCAATTAATTAAAATGACCTTGTGGTGCATGTCAGTTCAATCCATTTTTTGTATCATCCCTTAAAATAAAATTGGTTTGAAGAAAATGTTTTACATCAAAAGTGAAAATAAACACATGTAAGTGATTTGCTAATATAATATGTGAACAAAACAGAAATGCTTTACTGACAATTACTAATACACTATAGAAAGCTATTGTTCATTCTCAAATCACTGTGTGTGTTTTATTCTTTTTGCACCTGAGTCTAAACAGCATTCCCATATGAACCTGCATAACAGAGACGAGTTGATCGAGTGGTGGCAAATAAGTGATATTACAGTTTCACTCGGTGACCAAACTCTGGGTACAGTGTGCCTATCCATCAATCCAGAAAGGTACCATAGGATAGGGGAGTGTGGTGTGTGTGTGTGTGTGTGTGTGTGTGTGTGTGTGTGTGTGTATGCTCCTACAGCTCAGCTGACTGGGCATGCCGTCTATAGCTTGGATTAGGATTAAAAGGTGACATAAATTCTTATTCACCTGATGTGACTCAAGAAAAACACACACAAACAATTCAGTGTTTAAAAGTAAAAAATAATGTCTTAACAAGTATTCAAAACTGGGTGCTCCACAAATTAGAAAGCTGTGTGTGCACTTTTATTAATTTGCAGCTGATTCCTTTTAGCTAATTCTAAACAAATGAGTGACATAATTAGTATGTAATTAATACAGTACAGAATAAATGAGTATTTATAACAGTGTAAAAGCAATTAGATTTTTTCTACATACATAATACATGGAGTTAATAATGACTTTAAAATAGTAAACAAGGTTACTTTTATGCAGCTTGTGTATTTGTTCTAAACACAGACACATATATACACGCCTGTTGTTGGATCTTCTAACAGCCCTTAAATCATTACTGTATTATTTTATATGATACATCACACATTGGCCTTAAACTGTATGGACCGTATTTCTTTGTTTTGAATTGGAATTTAACAGATTTTCTTCAATTGTGAAAGTAACATTTCTTCCACATCGAAGATATATATTTATTTTCAGGTGTAAATTAATATGCTGATGAAGAGATAATCAGGAGAGAGAAAATTGTAGTTACTCAAGTGGTCTTGAGAAAATTAATATCCTCAGTGCTGGAAATCCTAAACAGCAGCTGGAAAATGTATAAAAATATAATTATTCTATGAATATCACTTCAAGTATGATTAGGAGATGTTTGTAATGCACATACTGTAGATACATGCACTTATCATCCAAAACCTTACACCTAAATGGACTTCAGCACTCAAAACTCATCAATTTTTCATTTTATACAACTAGTACATTTGTACACCAATTAAGCAAAGAGTATTGACAAAGGGAAACTATTGACTCCACCATTAATCATCGTGGACAAGATGTTTTCCATAGAATTCAATCAAAAACGTGTCCGAGGAGGAGAGGAGAGGAGAGGGGAGGAGAAAGGGGGGTCGCATCTTGTGGAGGTGACCAGGGCGCTCTGTTTGGCGCTGCTAATTTGCAATCAGAGACTCTCTTTGAGTTCGACCATGTCTCCAGACAGTGTGGATGGCAGTTGAGACAAAGCTAGCATTCTCCGCCGACCAAGGCCCCTCTTAGTTTTATTTCAGGCCACTGCTCTCAGACACAGACCATTCTGCATGGAGCACCGAGAAAGTACGTCATCAAGAGAGGGGGGGGAGGGGGGGGAAGAGAAGGAAGGCTCAAGGTTGGAGGACGAAGAGGAAGAGAGAGCGAGGGGAGGTTTTGACAAAAAAGTGGGA
Source organism: Cyclopterus lumpus (assembly GCF_009769545.1). Classification (NCBI taxonomy): domain Eukaryota; kingdom Metazoa; phylum Chordata; class Actinopteri; order Perciformes; family Cyclopteridae; genus Cyclopterus; species Cyclopterus lumpus. The sequence goes on along the minus strand of NC_046988.1, from coordinate 6,640,766 downwards.
GGAGGGCCAAACGGCTGGCGGCTGGCTCTGCCCTCTCCGCCCACCCTACTCCTGCTGCACCTTCCTCTCCTTGGACGGTACCGGTGCCTGTTCCCCCCGTAACGTGCTGCATTGCAGTGCCGCGCCCCACATTGGAGATTTGATCGATAGCACTGCTCAGACCCGGGGAGCTGATCGTGACCTTTTCCCCTTCAACATCTAATGTTACTTACTCAAAAAATCAGATTTTATATAAGTACGAGTATGAAGTTCAGTAAACTCTTGAGGAGCTAACTCACACGCACCAAATAAAGCTTAGGTAAGGTATATATGATCCACAGTTTCTTTGTCACAAATGTGAGGGCCACAGCAATTAAATTCAAGCCTCATAATAATTTACAGACATGACTTCCAGATGGAGAGGTACAGATTCTGACTTTAGGAATAAAAGAACACTGGAATCAGATTGGTATAAAGTATTTAGGAGAGAAAACGCCCAAAAGCTCTATCCCTAACAGTTTCTGGTTGTACATCTCCTCCATTGTGATGGGCGTGCACACAATATTTTGGATTCAAGTTTTCTTAGTGTGGGTTGGCTGAGCATGTATGTTTTTACAAGCCACGCCCCTGCTTATTAAAATAATGAAAAACGAGTGAAGGATTAATAGCTTTTACGGGGGCTTTCTGAGAAAGCACATATGTATAACTTTTATCTAATTTCCTCTTTTAGAAATCAATAAAGTGTGAGCACACGTGCATGGCTGAACGCGTCCCTGCGTTACCACTTTATTATCAGCCGTCCTGTACAGTATGTTGTGGCTTGGTTGCCACAGGTAACAGGTCAATGATTACCCAGAGGGCCGAGGGTGTCCTCAAGCTCAGGTCAGAAGCATTTCCCCATGAGAGAGCGAGAAAACAGTGGGCTGCAAGCTGCCATCTGTAACTCTAGGCCTGCGCAGTTATCAGTCTTATCTCCTTGAAAAAGCTGCATTGTTTTCAGACCGTGTGTGTGGCTGTGATATGAGCAGGGCCACGCTTCAGGAGTTTGTGCTGTAGTTTGTAAAGTAATGACATTACCTTTTTTTTAAATTAATTTTAAACAAGGAGGCGCTACATTTGTTCACAGTATTCATATGATTGTCATAGGGCAGCCACCTGTTCAGCCCCGATTGACTCGATGACTGTTGTCTTTCATTGCACATCAATAATGTTTAAAAGCAGGCTCAGAAAAAGTAACGCTAACACAAACACAGAGGGGAAAAAAAAAAACTGCCTCTTTCCACTTTTGGTTTGGGCCGATTCCCACAGGTTGCTTCACTTGTTAGCTGCTTTCTTACGCTGGACCGAAAAGCACAATCCCCCTCAGTCTCACTCGAACACATAACAATGCCAGGAATGGCTGCATTTGTGCAGTACGACCATCAGGCAACATCCGACGGCCTAATTCATTCAATTTCTCCCTTCGCCATGCCAGCACAATTGGCCGGAAAGGGCACATGGAGGGGGGGGGGGGGGGCTGGAAATGCAAGGAAGCTAAAGTTGGTCACACAGTTTGGACAGCTTGAGGGCCGGATGGGTTAAAGCACGGGGACATGGGGCAGGCAGTCGGGAAAATGGGTGTCCTTTAGGCGATCACAGCAGGACTCAGTGATCACCCTGACACCCCCCTCCACACACGCACACACACACACACACACACACACACACACTATGGGCTGGACTATATCTTTAGCAGTGACTGGTACAAACAACCGGATCGCATGGCTCGACTTCCCCCCCCCTCTGCAATCTCTTTCTCTTTCTCACTTTCTTATTCTCTGGATGACCACAAACAGCCATTGTCACTGCAGCCCACAGGAACAATTGGGTTCTTATGCTGCGGCCGGTCAGGGGATGGGAGGGTAAACTACAGCAATGACTGCACTAAGTAAATTATAGTGGTTTGGAGAGGCTGCGCTTTGTGAGAGGTCCTGCAACTAAAAACCACCAGTTCAGCACTTGTGTTGCCTCTGCGTGTGCAAATGTCCACGACACTAGCAACTGTAGACTTCGTTCTTTCTTTTTTTTTTCTTTCTTTTTTTTCTTTTCTCGATTGCAAATGCTTTCAACTTACAGAGAGGGGCTGTGGAGAAGCACAAGTAGCTCCTTTTGGAAAGCACTCACACTTTGTCAACTATACTGAGTCACATCTTAGGAAGACTGAAAGTGTCCTAAATGCGTGAATGCAGGACAAAGCAGCGCTCCCTGTCTCCCTCCTTTCCTTTCCTCTCTCCTCTTCCCTCTCTCAGATCGAGGCTTCCGCCTGTCCAGCTGTCCTCCCGCGCTCCGATCACTCCACCCTCCCGCCCTATCCCCTTTCTACATGACATCATCTGCACATCTGTCGTTCCAACAGGGTGCTGGTGACACAGACAGCCCACAGAATTAGGAGAGCTCTTGCCCTCTGCCTTTGTCACCATCTCTTTCTTTCCTTCTGGCTCTCAGTTTCTTGCTCTTGATCTTCTTCTCCCTGTCCCTCTTTCCTCCTCCTCAAGTAAGAAAGCATCTATAGAGAAAAGCTCTATAGGTTGTTCAAAGTCATTCATTCTTTCCCTGCACACCTTGCTTCTTCCCCTTTTCCCCTGCCTGCCTTTCTCCTTTAATACGGTTGGATCTGACCGTTTCCTACAACGTGACATGCACATTTGAGCAGGCAGGAAACAGCCATTAAACTAAACGATCCACTAGCCTGAACTCAGTCTTGACCCGTGTGATTGTGCACAAACTCAATCAGCAAGGTCAGCAACATGATGTGACTCTTACGGAGGCTTTCTTTTCTTTTCTTTCTCGACTCTCTTTGATTTGAGCTATTAGAGACTGCTAAAAGAGTTAAGAGGTTGAGGTTGTAGTTATATCAATTTGTGCGTGTGTGTGTGTGTGTGAGAAAGAGAGAGGAAGAGAAAGAGAGTGGGAGCGATTTCTGTGTGTGTTTCGGCAGTAAGGCCCAACCCATAAAGGGCCAAGTGTATCTTCAAGGGAATAGAAACTTACAGAAGTGTAACACATGTTTGAATCCCAAAGCCCCAGTGCAATAATTTTTCACATACAAATTACTAACAGATCAAATCAAGCCGAGCTGGATCAAACCGGCTGCAGTGGAGTAACAAACCGTGGTGATGCAAATGAACAAATACAATTAATTCAACAATTAACACAGTCTCCTTAAAAAAGGTACTTCATATATTCTTTCTCTTTATCTAAAAGGGTTAAAAAGGGGAGGAATAGCAGCTCCCAAACAGTTTCAAACACTTTGTTTTCGTGAAATAATGCACGTTTACAAGTTTAAAAAAACAAAACATATTCAAATAAAAATAACCACAACTAAGAAAACGATTTGCTGCAGGAGTTTTTTTTGTTGTTTTGGGGTCCTGGTCTGACCCGAAGCAACTCACAGACAGAATGCAGCAGGATTACACAGGGGGGCTGGGGGGCAAACACAATACTAAATTATATAGAACATTGACATTTATTTGTGCATGTATGAGTCTGGATTCTCACTTCAGTAATTCTTACTAATAGGCATCTTTGTTTAATATGCAAAATGACCAAATGTGTCACTTTATGGTAATAATAAGCACATTAGATGTGTTCCTGTTGTTGCTGTGGACCCTGAAGCAGCTCTGATGGCTTTCGAATGTCTTTGTCAAATTCTAATTAACATTAGTAATGTCCATCTGTACGTTTAGTTAATTTACATTACTGTAAATGAAAAATTCTGTCAGTAGGGAAGAAAACCCGCTGCCTTTTTGTTACATGTGTGTGATCAGATTGTGTGTAGAAAAAGTGTAGACATATCTTTTTAATCTCTGTGGTTGAAACAAATTCATGAAAAGCAATAGAGGACACAATTATCTTTGATGACTAAAAGCGTAGCGATTTTAACGGAACATTTTTTTAGTGTGCCCAGTTTAAATGAACAAATATTAACGGTTACATTTTGAAATTGCGATGATAGGAACCAAGATGGTGGAACCTCTGTCGGGTGGTGGGAACGACAGGCTGCTGTATACAGCTTCCCCTCCTGTTCTTTGAAGGAGTAAAGAGCCCCCTTGAGGATCTCAAAATGACTCACTTCATTAACTCGTGCTTCCGATACACTGAGACAGGACGAGGCCAAAGTCGCCTCAGGATTAACTCTAAATATCTGTACAGTCTGAAATAAGTGGACAGAGAACGAAGCCAGAGGAATTCTCCGTCGTTTAAAGATGAATTTGTGTCTCGCATTTGATACTAAATGATACAAATGGAAGATGAAGATGAAACGTCTAGAAGCATATGGATAATGGAATGCAAGCGTCTGATGTAGTGAAGCGTGTAATAGCTGCTATTCTAATGTCATGAAAGACAGAATGCTGGCAGGGAATCAAACCAGAGAGGAGTGAGCGAAGGCCTCTTTTCTGGTGCTTTGTCTCCCTCTGCAGTGAAGACGCAGTAAAGACTGTCTGACAACAAAGAAAGAACAGAGTGACGAGCAAGAAGGCTAAAAGTGGAAAGAAAATAGCAAAGCACTGCACGCATACTACATTTGAATCAAACAGGCTGCATGTTTTGATTCCTATTAATATCCACGGATGATCATTTCCTTTGTTGGGAGCGTGCAAATGTACAATATTTATGCGTTTGGGGTTTGGAATGCGCATAGTTGGAAAATGCTCATCCAGGGCAAATTGTGCATTCATGACTTCCTTTAGATACAAATGAAAAATGAAATGAAAAGCAGCAGTTTTGACCCGCTTTGTCTGAATGTGCTGTGAACTTGTGTCCTGTAGATGAGCCCATTGAGGACTTTTTTAGTTAGTTAGCTCATGGTTGAAAAGACTTCAAAACCCCCCTCTGGTGATGCCGTGTAGCCCTATTCTCAACATCTGCAACATGTTTACAACTCGAAAATCTGTATTTTAAAGGAATCATTTCTTCAGACTTTCATATGCCTCGTGGCATTGTTCATCTGCTCTCGAAAAGGTTCAATATGCTTCAAAGGCAATAATTGCTCAAAAGTGGAATCGTTGTTCCTCAACATGGAAACAATTTCCCACTGTCAGCTCTGTCGGGTCCCATGAATGCTCCAAACAGTTTGAATTAGATTTGATGAAAAAGTAGTTGCTTTTAGTTGTGTCATAAATACTCTCTTGCCCGTTAACCCCCTTGCGGTAGTTTTGTTTTTTATCTGTCACACTCCATAATCCCCCCCCGGCGATATTCAACCACACTCGCATTCCAGCATGTGTTTTACCCCATTACACATATAAGCACCATGTGTTTGTGTTGCCACATTACGGTCTAAACAATGCCTCTGACATTGAGTTGGAGCTGCGTGCTCAATTTGCCCGTGTGCACTTGTCTGACCGAAGCGAATGAAGCCCATCAGTGTGTGTTGGTGGATCAGAGACACACGATACATGAGGCCTTCGATGGACGTCTTTTCCCATCTAACTCAAACTCAAATGACATACGTGAAGAATGACGCTGGCGTTATTCAATATTTTGAACCGTCGTGCCCATCGGTTTCTATGCATGCCTTTAAAAATGGGTTGCACGCGTATACTTTTTTTTAAAAAAAGGTGAACTAATTAAATTTTTTAAAAGCTAAGGAATTTAGCAAACATCACTGAAACAGGAGTAAACAGTGCTGGCTTTCAGAGGATTGACAGCAGTCTGCGCATTCATCGTAATAAAGGAACATGCCACCCACTTGATGTGTTTTCACAACGGCGCCCGATTGAGTTTAAAAATAACTTTAAGGTACAATGTGATCAGAATATCTCTTGATATGTCTAGGACCAAAGAGGTGTTCACTGACTTCCACAGGTGGGAAGTAAATGTATTTAGAGACAATCTTTTATGATTTTTAGGTGAATAAAACAAGCCATAGTCGATCTTACAGTAAGAGAAGAGGGTTAACGCCACGTTGTGTTGGTTTGATTTGTCAGCTGTTACCTTTTTTAATGGTGTAATTGTGTCGAGGCAGCTGACAGTGGGCTGACAGGGGGCCCGGGGTGTCTCTTGGTAATAGTGATGCCGGTCATATACAGTACTACACTGGGTGTTCTTTTATTTATTATTCCTCTTTGGCTACTGTCTGAAAACTAAATGGGATTTCAGTGGCGTTATCTTGTCTGGTCCACAAAAAATGATGCTATTTCTAGTGATTGTGATACGCTTTGTGGGATTCTAATATATGGTATTAGTTGATTTTGTGTATTTTTGTCTCCGGATCTTATCCCCAAAAACACTTTGCTAAAATCCGTTGTACTGTTTTCTTCTGGAGGCGTTTTTTTCTTTTCAAGTAAACAGCGTGGACACTTTAAAAAAGGACATGAAAGCACCGTACAGACTGGCCGCGTGAGGACAAGTGCACTACAGCAGTTTAGTCGCTTACATTGGAGAACTGACCTTCACACAGTTACAAGTGTCCAGTTACAAAGGCGAGGGTCATCGGTCAGCTGGTAGCCAGAGATCGTGAAGCAGGAATGAAGCTCTGCGTGATCTGACTCTCTGCTCCATATATTCTAAACAAGGTCCATGTGCATTCTTAAGTATTTCTAGTTTTGTTATGTTTGCACAGACAACATATCACATTACTATGCTGTTATCTTTTCTCGCAGCCCAGTTGATGGGCGTGCGAGCGAGTCCCTTCCTTTTCACTTCCAACTGCGTGTGGATGGGAGTGTTGTCTCACACTTTCACCAATGAGCCCGGCTATTCTGCAGAACAATGTCACTCATGATGAATTATCAGATGTTTACTATTATGTGCGACAACATCGTTCCCTTGACAACCGCTCAGGGACCCGGCTGATTTCTGGGCTCGAGGACAAGATAGGCCCAAAAGCCCATTGAGCCATAAGACACCATTATTAATCTGGAGTTTTTGTTGGGCCTGCGTCCAACTCGGGGGGTGGGGGGGGGGGGGGGGGGGGGGGGGGCCTCTGCGTCACCGCTCCAGCATCTCCTCGCCCGTCTCCAGGCCCGTCTCCATGTGGACAGCGCTATCGAAAACCTTTTCTGTCAAAACACTGACAGCTGCCCCAATAGATGAATAAAACCCCCAGTCGTGTTGGTTTTACTTTCATCCCTGACCTTGCAGCTTGATCAGCGGTAACAAGAATTCCTGCGCGCCCCCCAAACGTCCCGAGTCTCCAGGTTCGCGAAAAATATGAAAAGAAACAGATATCACGGTGCGAGCGCCAGGACAGTGAGTGCACGCTGCTTAAGTGCTGTCTTGGCTTTGGATATTGTGGTTTAGGAGGATTATTTGAAAAGAAAGCGAGAGGTTGATGGAGTGAGAGTAAGAGGCATACAAAATATACACACACATATATACACAAAGGGGTTCTGCCTCCGCTGACCACGAGACGTTATCTGCGAGTTGTCCACTGAAATAGCTGTCGACTAAGGCCCTGCGACCAGGTTCCAGTTAGCTCTGGACACGACCGCGCATATCTGACTGCAGCTACATCTACACGCAGTTTGAGTGGGCATAACGATAAGGACAATCTCATAACAGCCAAAGAATGAAAAGTATTCTATTATTTTATACTTTTCATACATCGCTGCAATCTCTCAAAAACGCTTGGTTGGCAGCCAGAGAGAATTTGAATTAAAAGGTTCATTTCCACAAACTGCCCTCAATCATTTTCTGAAGCCATTGGGTCTCAACTTTTCTCCAGATTTGTATCTCACTGTGGAATTATTAATATTATCTCCTCGTAGCTATTCGTTCCGCTCAAGTGAAGCTCAGAATGTCTCACATTTCGGGCCCGTGTCAACAACAAGCGAAGAAGACATGTACTTTGTCTCCTGTCCACTCTGTGAAGTAAACCTATAAAGCTCCTCGTGCTTTGAAGGGGCCGTGGAACTGAACAGGATGGCCCCCTCCCATTCTACTTCAAAAAAAGAAACCTCTTTAAAAGTTCCACAGCAAACAGGGTGCTGTTTGCTGTGGAACATCTCTAACAGGACGGATCGGCATACATTCCTTGTGTGCCGTCCTTGTTGGCTTTTCCATCCGCTTACACCTCGACACTTCACTTCAAAGACGAAGGGTTTAACAAGAAAAAGAAAAAGAAAAGAAATGTGGCGTCTAAATGCCACACGGTGCATTATCAAAGACCTCTCCTCCTTTCCCACATGCCACAACAACGCAGCCTTGTTCATTACCAAGTTAAACTTGATGAACTGCATCTTGCTGATACTCTACACTGTCCGCCGGGCACTTGAGAGCATCAATGTCAAGCCAGATGTGTTGGGGATGATGACATTTCCTTCATGCTGCCACATGAGGGCGTGTTGTTTGGTGATGCACGAGCAGAACATTGGAGCTGAAAGACCACAGACTCTCATCAATGACCGACTGAAGCGTTTCAGAGAGCATAACACACTGTAACGCCAGCTAAACCCGCACGTTGAGAACTGCAAAGAAAAGGAGAACTTCCCTGCACGGGTTTCTAATGCATACCAGGTGATACATGTCACACCCGTTCATCCGTCCACACAGGATTCTACAAACGGTTATTATTATCATTGTTTGGTAACTATTGTCTCGGTTCATTGATGAATTGTTTTGCCTAATAATTGTCTACACATGCACATTCTACATTCCCAAAGCCCAACAGTCCCCATACATGTTTAGTTCATATCATATGAGACAAAGAAAATTCACAATATTTCAAATGGTTGCTGAATACTTTTTTTAGGTGATGGTTTCGTCTCTAGTTGTCTTTTCCCTCTTTGGCCCACTTTCCAACATCAACAAACTACTTGGTAACTTCATAGTAAAGAAAGAAAACATGGCACAATAACATCCATGAGTCCTGTGGGGTTATTATGGAAAAGTGCAATGGTCTCTCTCTTGTTCAGAGACAAGGACGAAGACGTGAAATCATGATGGTTGACAATATTACATTTGAACAATACTGTATAATATATATATTAGAGAGCAGTTTTGCTTGTTATTGATACAGAAACGTAATGTCACATGTAAAATGTATTCAAGATGAATTTTGGGTGGAGAGAGAGAGAGAGAGAGAGGAGGAGGAGGAGGAGGAGGTGTTATGCTGGGATGAGGGGGTGCAGACTCGTCCCGGGGTCTGATGCACCGGGAGAAGCCACCGTCACGCACCCTTCCAAAGTCACAATAGTCTTACTTTTGAAGACGTGAGCGGCTCGTATACGACATCCGGAACCCAAACGGTCCCCCCCCATCCCATCATATCTCTCTCTCTCTCTCGCTCTCTCTCTCTCTCGCTCTCTCGCTCTCTCTCTCACACACCCAGTCCTCCATCGGTCCAGGTGGCAGAGCGCGCACTTCGGCCGTGGGATGCAGCCTCTCCTCTCCAACACATGGACAGCGGAGCTTGGAGCTGCCGCAGCGCGCCACGGCTCCACGAGCTGAAGACACCAGCCTCTCACACGGAAACGGAAAGAAGGAGACTCTCGGGACCGCCAATCAAAAGGATATCACACTTCTCTTCCATAATTCGAGCAGAAGCAGCTGTGTTCAATGCGCAGCCATGCTCATCATCTCGTCCCGCAGTGCGCTGCTGTCCGTCTACTACCCGCAGATCTTCCTCATCCTCACCAGCGGTAGCTACCTGTAGGTTTTCTTACCAATGACCTCCGTTTGCTCGCACGTCGCTGTGCTTTACGCACGAACTGGCCAATTTTACGCACCCGGAGAGCTGGTTGCTGCAGGTGGTTTTATTCAATCACTTTTTCGATGTTGCTAAAATATTGTTCTGCCATTGCAGCGAGATTCTTTTAGAAATGGGGTAAAACATTTAGAAAACATTGGTAGTGAATGTCGTGTAATAGGTTTCCTGCTATTCCACAACGTAACCCCCCCCCCCCCATAATATGAGCAGTTATGTCATTTTCATTCAGACATGTTGTCATAAATCGACTCGTTATTAAGAATCAATGACTTAGACTGAATTAAGCCAATGTTTAATCCACCTGCTTCTTACACGTGCATGCAGATGAGATAACCTGCTCTTATGGATTTACACATTCCGCGAGAATGACTGTCGTGGGAGCACCTCATCAGACATGAGCCATAATTGGAAAGCAGCATATGGAAGAGACATATTGGACTACTTCATGCTCTGCCTATAGGCGCGGGCCTATGGAATGAGCTCTTTCTTATGGCATTAAAAGACCCAGGCCCTCACAAAGAGAATGATTGCTGCACCATACATGCCTCTCATTCATAACAAGGGCAGGCCCTGAAACTTAAAAATAGCTGTGGTGGTTCATGTTTTCTGTAACACGGAAAGAAAGAGAGAGGCAGACAGAAATGAAGTGGATTTGGACCCAAATGAACCATTGTTCTCTTTAATGTCTTTATGAAAGTCCATTAGATTATCCAGAAAGTCTGCTCCTACCGTCTCATTTGGTCTTGATTATTTGGTTTGTTCTTTACGACTTGTAGACTGGCAACTGTAATAAAAACCGTAGCAAAAAAAACAACCTTACTGCTTATTGGAAACAAATCTCATAAATGTTGTCCCAAAATCGCCAAGTCATGTTCAGCCATGTTTGAATGTTCAACCGGTTTGAATTCAGGGCCCGGAATGCAAACAATATGCTGCAGTATGTTTTCAGGTGTAGTTTAGTTTTTTCCATTTCTCCTTCTGTGCCCTTCTGATACATCCCCATTTCTCTCTGCTCCAGGGCGCTGTCCTCTGTGGTCGCTCTAGGTGCCAACATCATCTGCAACAAGATACCGGGGCTGGCCCCCCGTCAGAGAGCCCTCTGTCAGAGTCGCCCGGACGCCATCATCATCATCGGCGAAGGCGCTCAGCAGGGCATCGACGAGTGTCAGTACCAGTTCCGCTACGGCCGGTGGAACTGCTCAGCCCTGGGACAGAGGACTGTCTTTGGACAAGAGCTGAGAGTAGGTCAGTCTGTTTGAAACGCAGCTTCTTTAAGTCGTTTTAAACATGTTTTTCTCAATGTAATCAAACGCAAAGTAGGCTGAGTGTGTGTGTGTGTGTGTGTGTGTGTGTGGGGAGGGGGGGGGGGTTAGGCTGTTATTAGAGACAATAGACAGATGGCAGTAAAGGAAGGCAGAGGGATGGCAAATTATATGAAACAAATGTCCTTGGCTGGACAACTTTCTAAGGACGCTAAAGTTCAAGGTCGGCGCTTTAAACCCCAGCGGCAAAACTGTTTTTACCTGTTAAACTCCGGCGAAAGTAAACAGTCACTTTAGACGCAGCAAATCCACGCTTTGAGGCACGAGTGTGGACCGACGTGTGATCAGGGCGACACATCCTTCCTTTTCGGTGTCACAACTGAGCCGTGGGCTCTGTTTTCTCATTCTCCTTGAACCGCCTGGACTTGTTCTCAGTGGCATTAGAAAAAGCTGCAGCGCGGCTCAACCAAGTGGCATGAAAGTCTTAAAAAAGACAAGTGTTGAAGCTTTGACAAACGCATTTCTGTTAGGAATACCACATGCAGCAACCACAATACATGTTCTGCCTCTTTTAAACACAAAAACCTGCAACTCCTCAAAGGACATCTAATCTGTAGCTCATGTGTGTGACATAATTGTGCTTGCACCACAAATTGTCACAGCGAAGCAAGTCATACATGGAATGTGAAGACTACCTTATAAAGCAGGGTCTAACGCCTATCTGGGTGTGCCATCTCCTGCGAGCATTCATCCATCCAACCTACTCAATCTATAAACACACAAGCCAACACATCTCCCTGCTTCTAGTCAACATTCCTCCCCGTTTTATTTCTCACAGAAGCCAGTTTGCTCCTAATGTGAACCTCTTATATAAATTGTATTTCAGTCCGAAATGTTTTGTTGCGGTCCTGCTGTGGGTTTGGATCCATGTTTAATCTAGCAGCACTGGGAGCAATCACTTCCTTCTACACGGGACACCGGCAGACAGACGTCTGGATCCCTTTATTTCTGTTGTCAGAGGAAATGTCTCTTTTCTCTTGTGGTGCGTGAACGAGCTCGGAGAGACGCTTTGGACCCAGCCGACAGGCCCTCAGATACTTCAACCAAATAAGTACTTTGTGGAAGACTAAAAAAGACTAAAATATAATTAAAAATGATTCATTATTGTGTAAACACGTAGGTGCAGCTTTCCTTGGATTCTCAGTGAGATCGGTCTTCCCTTTGCCATCTCCGTGTCCCTTGCGAGCCAGAGCCTTACCCGCCTCTCGTGTCGCTAACCTACCATCCACCCCTCCATTTGATTGACCTGCCGGACCTGTGCACTCATTAAGCATTGAGAGAGAGCAGAGAGATTCATGCTAACCACTAAATGAAGTCAGCTCCAGCAGCTGGATGGCAACAACGGAGCCCAGCATGCACTGCCGTGCAATCAAAACAAATCGTGGTGCGCCTGATGCCTTGAGAAATGCTCACCATACAATATATCGGAATGGGTCGCGGAATGGTAGCTTGATGAGAGAGGACTTCAGGGTTTGTTATGAGTTATGGACCAGGGGAACCGCAGGCCCGATGGTTTCTGCAAGTGAGTTTGTCAGGTTGGAAGGGAGCCATTAGAATCGCCTCTACCAGAGACGCCATGCATTAATACTTTTGGGAGGAACGGAGGCCCAGCATTATCCCGATTGGGGAGGGAGGATATCCTATACCCAATTGTTTTGCCAATAAATTAATTTCCCCCTCCATGCCATAAATATAAATGTGTTTATTCTGAAGTTCAAATGGTGACACACAAAAGCTCGGAAATGGCCGGGCTCATCTCAGTCGAGCCCGGCCACAGATTATTTCAACATGCAATACAGCGAGTATCATTTGCTATAATAATGTGGACCGCCTCAGACAGGCACAGAATGACATGTGAGCCGCGTGAGAAATTCCATTGATGAATAACATTAAGACACAGCAAGGCTATGAGTGCCCATCCAGAAGAAAAAGATCCTCCAGTCAGCCAGTAGATGTCACTTTTGTTGTCTTCACTGTACGGATTACTGTTCTGATACGTGACAAGAGCTTTTTCACAAATCAGCCAAATAAGTACATCTCTCAATTGTCGAAAGCTCTCTTTTATGCTAAAAATGTAAACAGCGTGTACATTAAAGACAAGTGGAAAAAGAAGCAGGACTGAGGCTTTGTGAGAAAGCTCGGGGGGGATTTTGGAGTTTACTGTGATCCTCAACTAACATGTCTGCTGGAAAAATGTTGTACGATATTTTAAAACACCACACCAGAAAAAAAAAAATACAAGAATACGAATTTGACGCATTGGGAACAATGTGGCCCAAGAAAAAGCAAATAATGTCCATATATTTTGTGACTGTCCCAAACTGTTAGATTGCAATGGCATTCATGAGACTCTTTATATGGGCCACGTTTTGTTTTGAAACCGGCACTATTGGCATCTCTCTATACCTCCCAAGTGTTTGGGTGGAGGATTTACACCTTCGCCAATTGGGTTCAAGTTCAAGTTGAAATAACCCCAATGACATCATTGGGGTTATTTCACAGAAGACATGATACCAATGTGTTCACAGTAGTACCTCTCATAACAAGTCATCCTAAATCCTCCTGCTGGTGCCACACCAGCGTATCTGTGTGATGGGCATGCAACTTTTGCCATTCTAGGTCAAGCACTGCAAGCACTGACTGTAGAATGTGTACAAAGAAGTACACGAAAAGCCGACTCAAATCAGAGTACTTGTAGTTTGCTTTCTGAGAGTACTCGCATTCCTCCTCTCCATATTCACTCAAGAGTCTGCTCGTTTCTCTTCAGGCAGCAGGGAGGCAGCATTCACTTACGCCATCACTGCAGCCGGAGTTGCCCACGCGGTGACCGCGGCTTGCAGCCAAGGCAACCTCAGCCAGTGCGGCTGTGACCGCGAGAAGCAGGGCTACCACGACCAAGAGGAGGGCTGGAAGTGGGGCGGCTGCTCGGCCGACGTCAAGTACGGCGTGGAGTTCTCGCGGCGCTTCGTAGACGCCCGCGAGATCAAGAAAAACGCCCGCCGGCTGATGAACCTGCACAACAATGAGGCAGGCCGAAAGGTAACGCCAGCCAGTCTGACCCCACGAAGGATGAAAAAAAACTAGAATCCATCTAATCGATTGTTGGGGTTCATGGCTGAAAACATCATATGACACCATATTCCAGTTAAATCTGTGTCAGATATGTAGACTGAAGGAAACGCCTGATTCTGAACCACGACTTTAAGTTATCAGTTGTGTATTGGCATTATTAGCTATAATTATATCAACCCTAAACTCAATGCATAGATGATTTAACTCCTGTACACTAGAGTGGGACTGTGTATGTGTGCAAAGTGCAAAACGTGGCCGTTGTCGCTGCCAAAATGGAGTTGTGCGACAGCCTTAGTCCATTCAGGGAATTACTCCGCATTAAGGGAGGATACTATTGCAAGTCTCCCCCCCACACACACACACACACTCTCAGTGGCAACACTAAAGTCTTCAGAGGACTAATGCCCCCCAGAATGAGAGCCACAAAGGGGAAGTCCCTGATCTGACAAACAAAGTTACTTGAGGTTCTAATGACCCAATAATCATACCGTCTTATAATAAAAATGTGAAGGTAATCTTTTTCACATTAACATCAAGCTCAGTCACGAGGGCAAACAGTCACCTGTCAATGTTGTCATCTAAAATATTTGTCTGGTATTATAATATAAATCTGGCTCAAACCACAATGTAATTCCACACGTGCATGGTTGCACAACAGCTCCGGTCACTTTTCTCGTGCTGTCACGCCATTTTGTGGTCTGAAGAAAGGTAGAGTTAATTAGAGGCTCCAGTCTTGGCCTATGAGTTATTTTCCCCAGGTTTTTTGACATAAAGTTGGCATACTGGTTGGAGTGCTGAAAGCTGAAGTGTCCGCAGAAAGCCCAGCTCGCCAAAGGAGACGGATGTGAAGGCCATGCGATGGCTATTAACCGTTTCAAAGTCGAGCTATAGACGTGTGTAAAATGACCATTTATGTATTAACCACATAGAATACATTTTCCCCTCTTAACCATCTCTTTAAAGTTCATACAGACCTAATTTCCACTCTCTGTGTGATCAGATCCTGGAGGAGAGGATGAAGCTGGAGTGTAAGTGTCATGGCGTGTCTGGTTCCTGCACCACTAAGACCTGCTGGATCACCCTGCCAAAGTTCAGAGAGATTGGTTACCTGCTGAAGGACCGCTACAGCGGGGCAGTTCAAGTGGAGCCAGTCCGGGCCTCGCGCCTCCGCCAGCCCTCCTTCCTACGACTCGTGGAGGCCCGGGGCTACCAGAAGCCCACGGACACGGACCTGGTGTACCTGGAGCGTTCGCCCAACTACTGTGAGGAGGACACGGCCACGGGAAGCACGGGAACGCGGGGGAGAATGTGCAACGGCACCTCGACCCACACAGACGGTTGTAATTTGATGTGCTGTGGCCGCGGTTACGACACGCACCACTACACGCGCATCTGGCAGTGCAACTGCAAGTTCCACTGGTGTTGTTTCGTCAAGTGCAACACGTGCAGTGAGAAATCAGAAGTCTTCACATGCAAGTAGGGGAACGAGGAGTCGGAGGGGGGCACTGGGAGCATTGGAGAGGCTGGTGGAAATGGACAATGGTTGAAGGTAAGAGGGTTATGGCAAAGTGGAATTTGAAATGAAGGACTCTGAAGTATTTATTCAACAATTTGCACATTTTTACATCCTGTTTTGGAATTCTTTAAACGGAGGGAAAAAGACAGACTAGAGGGTTAGAGAGTACTGAAACAACACTTCCTCTGCGCGCTGGTTTACCAAACGGACATGATGCAAACGTGTTGCAGTCGAGAGGATTTTCTCTTTTTGCCTCCAGCAAATCAATATTTGGAAGACAACATCTTGCAAAGATGTAGCTCACAAGAGGAAAAACAACAAGGACTATTGTTGGATGTTGAGAAGACTTTCGTAACACGCCGATTGGAAATGCTACAGAAGCGAAGCGCTTCGGACGACAGGAGAAAGATGGAATACTTTTAACTGTACGCTCACACTGTATTCTGTTTGAACACTGAAAATAAAACACAAAGTATTTATGGAAAAAAAATATCTTTCAAACTTAAGTCGGATAACAAACTCAATTGCTGTTTAACATTTCTCATCGGTCTTAGGATCTTAAATTGCTACTGAAAGACTTCAAGCTGGGAGTAACAGATTTACAGCCACTAAACTAAATTCCCTGCTCATTCCTTTTTATTCATCATCAGTTGTCTGTGGCGTATTTCGCTAAAGATAAGCTATTTTTCTTTGGCGCTCACAGCCACATCTCTTTTGTTTTTCATGGAACGTCGTTGCGTCGTTGACCCCTTTTTCAGAAAATACTCCCAAAATATTTTAAGCATCCAACTTGTCAGTTTGAGCGGCACTTTCCATCCCGACCTTGTTCATTGTTGTGTTTTTGGAGGCCTCTGGACTTCTGAGAAAAGCATGCGAGCCTCGTTGGAACGCCATCGAGGTGCAATCGGGCTCAGATACATCCAACATTATCATGACCGGCAGAGACGGGGAATTCCACATGATGGCCTCTGCTTACACAAGGGCCTTGCAGCGCGGTTTAGGCAGCATGTGCCCCAACCACACCAGAAGGGGCTATGAGAGGATCAAAGGCCTCAAAGCTATTTTGGGACAGCACCCTTAATGTATTCAGAAAGTTTATTTAGGCTTTATATAACTTACCAAAACAATTTGAAGAGTTTATTTTTATATGAGGAACGTGGCACTTTATGTCATTTATAGATGCAACAGAAAGTCACTATTTACAGTGTTTTCTAATGTCATTGTATTCAGATTTGAGAGCTATAACTTATTTGGGGTTTCGTGTTTTTGATCAAAGTTGCTAAATTATAAATACTCCACAGATTGTCCATCTCGATACGATCCTTCACAATTCAACGTAGCTCATAAAAGCTGAGTGATTCATCAAGTGTTGGAAAGTCCAGGACATTGTGTGGAAACCACTGTTAAGTATTTGAGTAAATGCATAGAATGGGCGAGTAGATAATACATGGAAAGCGTCAGCAGCCAACTAGTTGTGCATCTTTAGAACGAAGAGATTTCTGTGTTTCAGTAACTAGCAACAACTCATCACTTCCTAAAAGCAAAGTTGTGACTTCAGCTCGTGTAGGTTTATTCGTTCTGTGCATCAACTTACAAAACATGGGACAGTTGTATTTTTTTCTTTTTTTACCAATAAAATTTGAGCATCCTTATATTGCGTCTTGAGTTTTATAGAACGTAAAAAATTAAAATCATTCCCAAAAAAAGCTGTTTGTCACACACACACACAATACTTTATTAAGCATTATATAAACATAGTTTGACCAAAGCATCAATACTAATTAACACCCCGTTGTTGCAGGCGAATATCAAACCAGAAGGTGCCAATACAATATAGTAGAGGCCTGCGGTATAAAACGCTGATATGGGAAACACAAGAACTTCTGGCCTTGACTGATGTGTACAGGCGGCCATGCCACCTCATTCAGCCCGACTGACTCGCACAGCCTCTTTCCTGTGGGGCTGAAAAGCATTGCAGCCAGTCAGTCAAGCGCAAGTAACAGCTGTTTTGTTAGCTGTCTGAAATCCTGGGGACCGGAACCGCATAAGCTCCCTTCACTATGCCGGCGGATTGAGGGAGAGTCCAGCCGATCTGTTTCAATACATTTTGTCATTAAAAATCAGAGGCAGAGCAAACAGGGTGGAGCAGGCCAGTAAAGCACTGCATTGTTGAGGGTGTCAGGACTGCTCAGCTTATCCAGCAACGGGAGGAGCGATGTCATTCTGCAAACTAATGGCTCTGGTCCGACTTCCCTCAACTCATTCACTCTTTGGACGTACACTATGAGTATGATCTCATTCATCGGCTACTGAAACACCATCACGATATCTTATCGAAAAAAGAAGCGCACATGCGCGCACACACACACACACGCACCTCCATCTAGAAAGGAAGTACAGTATTCACTAAAACTCTAAGAAAGTCTATGGAGTCTGGTAAAACTTAAATACAGCAAGCTCAAAAGGTTGTAAAACACAAACTCAAAGTTGTAAGTCTAAAGATGGTTAATGATCTATGATGCATGCCATCAGCCCTTAGCTCCTATTTATCTAGTACTATGGAATAGGATTGAAATAGATGATTAAGAATAAGATGATGGGGAATAAGATTACATTAATGACACTATGTTTGAGTATAAAACTCATTACTGTTATTGCCTTAATACAAGAAGCAGAGATCCAGTAATAAGCTCATGTTGTATACGGAGCAGTTCTTAATTACAAAACATGCATAGCTTCAGTTATTAGATCCAGTATTGCATTTTGCAGAGATGTTCTGAGATTATAATATTAATGTCATGCCTGTTTAGAGAAATAGTTGTAAGCGTTGGAATGTCTCTCTGGCAACGAAACCACTATTTAAGTAGCTAAGGCGGTGAGGGGTTGATTACATCATGTTTTGGTCATTCTCTGTTTTTGCGGTTACTGCAGAAGTCACTATGGGCCTGGGATTAAACCCCAACCCCTGCTGGTAACATCAGTGTCTGTGAGAAGTGAAAAGTCCGGCTACTGTGGTGCTCTTTGTCTTTGGATTAAACCACAAAGCATCAGCCCGGCCAAAGGAACCAGCATGTGCTCACCTCTCCCAAACTCTTCATTTCCCAGACTCTGGTCAAGACAAAACAAGCGCTCCTGATGTTTTGACCTCCTCTTTTACACCCCATGGGCCTTTTGTGTATCAAGAATACCTCAAAACCCATTTGGGCATGAGTGGCGCCATTACTAAAAGGTAGTCAAGTCATTTATGCATACTTCTCTGATGAAATAAAATTCTAAAGCGTTGTTCTTCTGAAACTATCGGCAATGTGGCTGTCAAGTTATTCTGGACAGGCACAACATGTGTGTGTTTAGTAGTGGAGAGGTAATTCACCCACAGATGAAGCTTAAGTATTCGGTAACATTAATGAGGCTTGTAGCACAACAAGAGGACTGTACTGTACTCCTTTCTAAACAAATGGAAACCTGTTTGTGGGTTGAGGGCCCCCTCGCTCCTGGCTGCTCCTCTAAGGCCTTCAAGAGTCTTTCCTCACAGTTTTGAGCAGCAAGCTTCCATCTCGCTCCTCCACCAGGAAACCCAACTCCCTGAGTGCCGAGTAGTCAGCGGTGCCACGGCGTTCCAGGGCGGCGACCTGCTCCTGGTTCTGCGTGTTGTGTTCTAGGAGGTTCCTGATGGTGAAGATGGCCCACTGGCTGATAACTAGAGGTCCCTGGTTAAGGACAGCAACGTCAGAATTGAAGTCCAACAGAATGAAACTCACTGTTGTTTGTTCTGGTATTTTTTTGGTGTGCATTTTCTTAAAGCATGTTCCAGCACTAGTTTTCTAAATGAGGAAAACATCAATGTGAAAAATTAACAAGTTGTGTTATTTTAAAAACACACTAAAATAGCTTAAGTTCAAAACTCGTGAATTTGTTCCATATGTCCCAATTGTAGATAGTGGTACATGACAAAAAAAAGACCTTTTATAACATCTCAAATATATTAATAGTTAATGCTAGACATGAGCAAGCAGATGCATTTACAGAACTCATTTCATAAATAAATGCAGATGTGAAAAGAAAGATAGATATATAAAAAAGGTAGAATGGTAGAGAGGCTAACAATGTAACATGCAACATAGGCCAAACTCAAACTCTTAAGTGCCTGGTATTTCCTTAGGTCGCCAAGTACGCAGACAGCCCAACAAACAAAAGACTTAAGCAGACAAGTTAGGTTTTGTGATACAAAACATTCTCAGCTCTCAGGTTTCCTGCATTAATCTATAAACACTTTTCTTCTTTGACAGTCTTTTTCTGAACAGAAACAAATGCCGACACCTAAATAAAAAACAGGACGAAGTGGATTATATGTGCGTGTATGTGTGGAAGTGGGAGAGGGACACAGGGACAAAGGAAGCGCTCAAACTATTGCCCTGGTTAAATGACAATCTGGCACGATGCCCTAGCTTCAGCCAGCTAATACCAACTGGTAGCAGGATGTCCAGCAGGAGCTGGAGATGAGAGTGACTCTGTAAAACTGAATTTGGCCTGTTCTCAAAGCCTGTTGTGAAAACAGGCACTAAAAGCAGATTATAAACACACTGCCTCCCCTTCAGTGTCAGTACAGAGTTATCACTGTGTTAGATAGATCAGTATAATCTAATGCAAACAACCTTGAAGAAAAGAGAATGAATAAATCCCATCTTTGTGAAGCTTACTGTGAAATGTGTCCGTGCCGTTGGTGATGTAGTTGTATTGTATCATACTGACACTCGCCTCCCACATGTATGTAAAAATGGAATGGCGAAACTTTAGAAACGCATCAAAATGCAATCTAATTCAAAAGCACAAATAAGGTCTTAATGGCGGACTTTTGAATTTTCTGGTAGTGACAGACTTGACATGATTGCTCCTCGAAACAAATAGTAGCATTTAAAAAGCAGCCCAAATGCAGTCAATCAGTTGACGCTGTTAACCAGCTGCTGGTAGATATCTATTGTGAGGATTTCATGGCCGGTCTGAACACACTGTTCTAATCAAAGCTTTAATACAACACTTGTGTTTGGTTGCAAACCCACCAGCCTGCAAGCGTGCCAAATTCAATTCTTTAAGTGACAGGATAAGAAATACAAGGACTAAAGTAACATCTGGACAGAAATATGAACCATGATTTAGATAAACTTGAAATATATGTACATAAACACAGATGGGTCACCCTTTCCAGACCATCAACTTATGTTAACACAAAGGATACATGGGTTGTTGCTGTCCAAGTTGCAGTTGTCCAGGATGAGGGGGATACATTCCAGTTCTCTCGCCTGAGGAAACATTCACCTTCAATGTTTGGCATCAATGAACATCAAATAGTTTTCACAATTTAATACCAGTTCAGTAACGATGCTTTTACCGACATCATAGCTCAATAATAAATAATTTCATAGTATCTGTATATACTATTTGCTTAGTGATTATATTACACCAGTTATCAGGGCATTCTCTATTGAAAAATACAAAACCTGAAATTAGATCCATGAAAAACAGAATGTGGGGGTTAGACTGCCTCTCAATTGCATTTTCAAATCAATAGGTTATTTATTATTAAATGGCACCAATAGGTTTTGTTTACGGCTACGCAACTTGATGTCCTAGCTTCTATGGCGTGAAAAACAAGCGCAGAGAGCAGAGAGAACAAGTGTCCTTGTCCTTAGGAGAGCCTCACATCCATGCAAAAGCAGCAGTGTGGCTGCGGGTTGGTCTAAGGCTGTCACAACAGGGCGACCTGCTTTGTATCATGTGTCCGATTCTATAGGCTTAATTGTTGTCTGTGCTTGCTGTTGCCTTTCCCTTGCCGTTGTGGTTACCCTCCAAACATACTGGTGGGAGCTCCAGAAGGAGACAAAGTGCTGAGTTTCAGAAATGTCATTTAAACTGTCAAGGAAACAAAGTCGCTGACCATTACAAGCAACCAGGTCGGATTTTCCACTTTTCAAAATGATTATCTGAATTGCTTACATAATGTCCAAACCCATTAAAAGGGATGAATAACAAGCGAATGGGCCCTGACTTCTGTCTGGTACACGCTGTAAAATGCTTTGCATGCATCTTAAATTACAATCTCTCCCAAAGGTGAACAGAGTGACATTTGGTTTACTGGAAGAGATCTTACTGAAAACAGATATGGGGCGATTCCAGACCACTGACAGACCACAGATCAGCATCCATAAATAATTTGGAGAGGCCAACTGAGGGTGGCCATCCCACAAGCATTCCACTAATCTGTTTCTATTAGGTAGAACTGAATCATAATGTGCCACAGATAGAGGCTAACTCCTCCCCACCCGCTTTATTATCCGTCTGTGCTTTATGCTTAATAGTGAGATGCTGACAGATGGCGATGGAGGGAAACTGATAACATCACCAAAGCGAGGGAGGAAATGTTTCACATTTCAGTCCAAAACCCAAGAAATTGTGTTGAAAAACACTCAGAAGCTTGTAGTCATTACACTCATTTTCAGTACTCAGTTGACCTCGGTCCTCCAAGAGATCGTGTGGTTTGACACAGCGGCCCATTTGTAGAACCTGTTTTCGTGAAGATATGTTTGTTAAAGTAATACCAGGGGCGTCTCCTAGACCTCTTACTCTCTCTTTGACCCCATTGTGTTAGACTGATCAAGGGTGCTCACCCAGTTCAGGGACTCTAGGAAGTTCAACTCTCTAAAACCCTTACTTTCCTCCAGACAGTAACTTCTTGGGGACCATCATTTGATTAAATGTT
Source organism: Cyclopterus lumpus (assembly GCF_009769545.1). Taxonomy (NCBI): domain Eukaryota; kingdom Metazoa; phylum Chordata; class Actinopteri; order Perciformes; family Cyclopteridae; genus Cyclopterus; species Cyclopterus lumpus. The sequence continues at coordinate 6,618,432 of NC_046988.1, read as the reverse complement.
ACAATTGCAGTCATTTTGAAGATGCAGATTTTCCCTCACATGTTTTCCAAAGGCAGTTATCAACACTGGACTATTATATTAATTATAGTTTGGCATAGTGTAGAACTGGGAACTTTGCTTTTCCACACAAGCATTACAACATGTGAAATGGCGGATGAGCTGATTTTGTGCATGTTGTAGACCAAAGAACAAATGAAAACCTGCCCTCATTGCATTTTACCTGCAGTAAATAGGGCTATGTGGTCAATGTCCAGTGTGTTTAACATGAAATATGACTGCACAAATATATATTAATCAACTCATCTACAGGTTGATAATTACAAGTAGGTTTTTTTGTGTAATTTAAGTGTACTAATTAATTGCACAAAAAACGCATCCTGAATAGGAGAGTCTTGTTCTGCTTACAGACAAACTTTGGCTCGATTTGTTTTCTGGCGTGAAAGCAAACGGACCAACCACAGAATGTTATTTATTTATTTTAACTCACCTACTGATTGTGAACTGTCAAGGATGCTATCTGCAAGATGATTTAGTAGCCACTCATATCTGCCCATTAACAGAAGTGTGGGGTTTTTCCCTGATCTGATCTACTGTCAGTCGCTGGGATTTATATTCCTCCATGTGGGTCCATGTGACGCCGATGGTGCAGAATAACATAATGAGAACTGTCAAATACAGGTACATGATTACCGGTTAGTCAATATGACTGTGTTTACAGCTCTTGGTTTGTTGTTAATAAGTTAGTGTGAAAGCAAATTGATCCAGAATTAAAATACAACAAAGTATAATATTTTCCATGGTGCAGAGCAACACTACAGGTGTGAAGCACCCTCTTCTGTCCATCCATCCATTCCAAACCTTGTTCTGGTTGTCGGTGTTGCTGTAACAGAGGTTTCCTATCAGCCTGATGAGGTGGGCCTTGAAGCTGATGACAGGAGATTGGGAGGAAGGGTCTGCATCTGCACTGAAGGAGAAGTTCTGAGCAGCACTGAAAATGTTCTTACTGGCCTTCCCGATAGCGTGCACCTGCCGCAGGAGCTCTGCAGAGAAAACGTGAAGAGCAAAAAGAGCACACGAGTGTGAATGTTAAAAAAAACAAAAAACATTTAATCCAACCCAATCTTAAATTCAAGCTGTTATCGCTTATTATTGAATTTATGGATTTAAATTTCTCAATAAATGTAAATAAGACATGGCGTTTTAGTAACTAATAAAGTGATTTGTGTCTTATTTGCTGTATTTGTATTGCTTGTCAACATAAGGGAGGGCTGTGTGTTGATTTGTTTTCTGTGGGTGACTTAATGAGGGATCTGGGATCTTTCACTAGTTCAAGGAGTGTCTACGTTGTACAGATGACATATTTAAACTAAGACAACCCAAAATGGACTCACAAACTCCCGTTGTGGATTCGGTCAGAGAGGTTTTGAGAGTGTATGTTTTCATTTACCAACAGTAGTCACTAGAAGGTCAGGATGGTCCTGGAGGAACATGAACTGTGGTGGTCGGAGGTCATCTCACACAGCACGTCCAGCAAACTAATCACCGTCAGTGCCTCCTGCAGGAACCTACAGGGGATTGCAGCCAAGGTGTTGGTCACATGGGGAAAGGATACTGGATGTGAGATAACGTTAGGGTGGGACTTGTCAGTTAGAAAATAGAAAACTAAAACTGAAAAAAGCTCTCGAAAGGTTACACACACTTGTCTGTGTTTACATACATCAGTCAGGTTTACTATCTGTACCTCATCACTGGAAGCAGAGCCAGTAGCGAGTGTCAGCACAGCCCACACAACCTTCCTGGAAGGAAGTAGCCAGGAAGCGAGCCACATCGGAAGGGGATGCCACACTCCTCCGAGTCCTCCTCTTGTAGCTGGGCAGAGAGCAGCTCTAAAAGAGTAACTCTGAAACACACGCACCACACACACACGCACACACACAACAGTATATTAGTATTCTCTATGTGTACTAGGTAGGATTAGCTGTTTAACAACTTGTTATTCTGCAGTATCAGACAAGTCTTTTATTAGAGGTTTGATGGGGTGGTGTTCATTATAAAATGAGTTTCTGTGTAATTTAAGAAGGTTTATAGGTCTGTATTGACATGTATTGCCTGTCACGATATCAAGTAAAGTACCTTTCATGGTGAGACATTCCAGGAGTACATGCCTCTCCACCAGAGCTGAAGACTTGAGGAAATACTGAGTAGCAATGATAACCCTGTAAATGTATAAATAGCTAATTCACAATGTATCAACAAGAAGCAAAGATAATAGTTGGTAATGTCTTAATTATGATTACACTGTTAACTTTTAAGACATAAACACCAATACATACACACACCAATACAAACACACATTCTTACGTCCAGTCCACGGTCAGGTTGGGTCCTGCAGAGCTCCATCACCTTGAGTGCCAGGTGGATGTTCTGTGGATCACAAAGTTCTTCCACCTTGGCTTCATCCAGACATGTGTGGAGTACCATAGAGGCATAGTTTACCGCCTTCTCGTCATCAACACTGAGCAGCTGCCTGTTCACACATGTTCAGGTTGACTCAATGCAAGGACAAAATACTATATATATATATATATATATATATACATACATACACACACACTTATTCAGATGGTGTGTTAGTGTAACAAGTGAAGGGCTTTAATGTGGTGAAAGGATGCCCCTCAATAAACAATGTGAAATATTGTATTGTATGCAACAGTGTTGCTTAGTGTGGGAAGAAAAAAACACAACAACTGCAAACTGTGGCACACAAAACTTACTGGAGAAGATTTTGGAAAGCTCAGCTGCCAAATATCATCTTTACACGTTTGGTTTCCAACCGACATGTTACCGAGGAACTGGATCCCACAACGAAGAGCTGGGGCATGGAGAATGATTAGATTTTGTTTTTAAAGTTTAGTATCAAAAGGTCTGCCTCGTAAAAATCCAATAACTGTATTACAATTACCTTATTTTAGACTTACGTTCAAAAATGCCATCTCTGCGCTCCACATGCGTGTTCTGAAGGAAGCTCAGGTGTTTAAGGGATACATCAATGAAGCCGAGCTCCCTTGAGGAAAAAGAGAATTATATACCAGTGTGAACTTGCTGTATAATTAGTCTTTCCTTGCATGTTTATTTAGCCAGAGAAGACACACATGAACATGAACACATACAATCCAGAATTATTGTTGAGCCTGTGTCTCAAAGGAGGTGTTGCGATGTCCCCGTACATTTGTCTCACACAGAATACTAATCCCATTACCTGAGCAGACTCTGGTTGCGAGTACTTTGGGACCAGGCGTTCCTCTGTGCCCTGAAGCACTCAGCGGTCAGCTGCAGCTGCAGGGCGACAGACTGCAGGTCCTGGTCGTCACAGCTCACAGCCATAAGCTCATCGCGCAGTCGGGACAAGACCTTCAGGAGGCTGGAGAACGCCTCCTCCTCCACAGCATCTCTGGGATGCAGAAAGTTGAGCAACAGAAACAGGAGGGGACTGTTACTCTATCGTAGTGGTAACCCCAGTCTGGGGCCATGAGGGAGTGGTTGGGGGGGGGGGGGGGGGGCTGAACTCAGGAGGAATAGTTATTCTTGGTGGTCCAACACAGGTCTTAAGTAATAATACCGTTATAATGTGCTGTTGCTGGTTACATTGTAACACTTGCCCGCATTGCGCCATCACCAGTAAATAGTTGCACCTGTGCTTTTTCTATGATGATGACCCGAAAATGAACTGAACTCACAGAAAGCTGGGACAGCCGTCTTTGCAAGTGAATATGTCAGTGAGTGAACACAGCTATACTGCAGGACCGGCAGCTTAATGAATGTCCACCTTTCTGTTTATTACCACAGAGAGGACAAGAAAACAGGCCCCAGTAAGAGGAGACGATGGACCCGCAAAGTGACGCCCGACGACCGTATTAACTGCACGTCAGGCTACTTTAGCCGGTAAGCTAACGCCCTCAGTTTCCTTTAGAAGAAGCCATAACTTGACTTTGTCCGCACCTGTATTCCTTGTCCCGTAATGCAGCCGTGAAGGCTTTTAAAACCTGCAAGTGCTCGGGGCAGTGCTCTTCCCTCAAAATGCCAGCGATAGACGCCGAGATGTCCAACTTTCTGTCGGTGGTAGCTGCCATGTTTCCCCGTCTGCTTCGTTTAGGCGAGACTTCCGGATAAATATCGACATTCGCTATTGGTTGGATCCAGGCAGGGGGCGGAGTCAGAGCATGTGCTGCTGTTTGCACACACAAGGCACGGTGACACATGTCGTTTGTCTGCGTCAAAGGTACAGAAACAGACTAAAGAGAGAAATTAGTCAGTGTTGGAGATTTATTAATTTATTGAGGGAAACTAGGGTGATAAGAAGCTTCTTGCTTCCTCCATGTTTCTAGCGTTACACTTGTTGTAGTCATTACCCTTAATTCATGAAATGGTGTAAATTAATAATTAAATATGCTCCATTGCCTTCTGGTGTTCCTGGCAACTTCAACTTTAATTTCCTCAAATTAAAATTCTTTAATAGCTTGGTCAAAATAAAACAGTACAACTTTCAATAAAGGCACCCTTTATAAAGGGTTTATAAATGCAATTTATGGGATTTATTCAATACTCTGTTGAGATTTATCCTCATGCACTATATCCATGACTCTAAGATAACGTGTTTGAGAGTCTTATTTCGGCAAGGGCAGCACCCATTACATGTATTAGTAAGTAATACTTAGACATACCCACAATATAACATCCAATCATTTCAGAGATAGAAGTTCTGTACAGGCTGTAAGCTGCAGCTGCACTCGCATATGAAATCCATTCATGTAAAGCAATGATTAAAGGTCAGAAGATCAATTAATTGAGACCAGACAAGTTCTGGGACAATGGTTGCAGCTGCAACAGCAAAGCCACTGTACAAGCCTTTGGGGATTTTCATTTAAAGTGGCACATTTTAGATTACAGGATTTACCTCCATGTGGTTGTCCCCTGTGTTTTCACTGGCCAGGCACAGCACATTAGTGGTGAACGGCAGATCAATGTGGAAAGAGGGTTGATTGTGGATAGTGAAAGCTATCCACCTCAAGCAATTTGTCAGCTTTAAGATGAGGTATTCGAAGATCCAAACATTCCCAGTAAAAGATTCCCCTAATTTATTCTTCGAAGTTGAATAACTGTAAATATCCTCGTAAACTGCTTGGGAATGAATTACAGGAAAAACAGGACATACTATATTTTGATGTATTCTGGAACCTCAGTTATGCTAAGTAACTAGAGGACAGTTGGTTTCGTCGGCAGTGGTAGAGGATCCAGCTCTTTCAGTGAACATGAACACAATTAACTGCACAAAGTATTATTATCCACAGATGGTTCGCATAGTCTGATGGTACACAATCAATGTTGAAAGCAAGTCCATAGATTAAGCTTTTTATTATCAAATGGAGCATGTCACATGTGGTCTCTCAATGCAGATGAAATGGAACAAATATTAAACCGTGCCATTAAGGTCAGCCATTGGTCTGTCATAATGGCACTCGTGACAACAACATCAGAATGCATGTTAGACTGGAACTGTGGTGACGGAGATGAAAGCACCCTGTTAATCTATAACATCAATGTTTTTATCTCATGCCGCCAACATTTTACATTTCAATTGTTGTCCATTAGCCTCCCCTTATTAACACTTGTTAGCAGTCCTGCAGAATATTAGTCCTGTATCTTTTGATAACTTGTTTGTGTTTCATTTGTATACATTGTGTTGAAATTATGAAATACCTATGACTTGAATGGGTTGCAAACTGATTCTGTAACTTTATCACTAAACACTTGCAAATGGACCAAATCCACTGGTTTATCTAATCTTGCACACACAGAGGTTTTAAATGTCCAGCAAGTGTGGCGCCTCCAGATATTCAAAATGTCTGCCAATTGTGCTGTATAGCTAATGCTGTATCGTTCAATTCCTTAGCTCAGAACCAGAACTTAGAGATGAAGACATTGATGACGACAATGTTGCGATGGGAAAGATGCCCTGACTTGACATAGTTCATAGCCACTTCCAACACAATGTCCCTGGGCCCAACGATAGGTTTCACCTGACGAACCGTACCTGAGGGATGAAAAAAGAAGAAGAGAAAATATCTTTGGAAACTTATGCAATGGTTGCTTGATTCCAAGTGATGGCCTACTCTCTCCACTTACCCATAACCATGCCATTGTATGACCGCTTAACCACATCAAAAGAGAACCGGTCATCTGCAACCAGGATGTCGAAGGAAACTTGGGTGGCACCGTGTAGATGAGCATTGTTAGCCACTGCAGCTGTCTGCAGGGAAACTATTTCTGTTGGAAGATTTTGGTTTAAAGTTTGTTTTAGTCTGATAGTAGCAAACCAAAGAGGGCATTTGGTCCTTCAAATAAAATTACACTTTTATTTATGATATAATTGGGTTGAAAGAAGTCATTGATGTGGCAGGTTGGTGGCTGGAAATTTGAATTTCAATGAGGCTGCAAATAACTTTAGAACTTGAAGCTACCAAGTTAACCCTTTCAGCCCCTGGCCGAAACCTGTGATCAGAATAAACACAGAAAATTAATATTTTATTTAAATAATTGCATTCAAGACTTATGGTGGATTTCCTTCAAATGTGGAATTGACCGTGACCCAAAATACATAATTAATAGAACGGTGTCAAGTGTGGTCGCTCACTACAGAAACATTAATCTAACTAACCAGTTGACTCCGCCAGGTCCACAAACTTTTACTCAAGGTAACTCTTACTTGATTATTATAACCACTTACAAGTTATTCTCCATTAAGGACTATGGGAATGTATATCATATGATACAGAATACTACAAACATATTTCTGTACGATAGATGGTCACGCACACCATCGGGTGCAGTTGCAAATGCTGGTTGAAGCACACGTACAAAGACCTTGCTGTACGTCCACCTCGTCTTACCTTTTGGTCCATTGAAGTCTCTGATGGTCGGCAGAGAGAGGGCGGTGTGGGTGACGAAGTGAACGGGATCGAGATTGCAGCCGGTGTCGTAAGGTTTGCAGACCTTAATACAACGCCCAACGACTAAATCATCTTTTGTCAATCTGAAAAGAAAAAAACAGAAGTGATGGTAAATAGGCAAGATAGAAAGGTTTCTTCCATTTTTTCCCTGTGAAAGGTTATTTTTGGGGAGTTTTTCCTGATCCGATGTGAGGTCCTGGGGTAGGGATGTCGTATGTGTACAGATTGTAAAGCCCTCTGAGGCAAATTTGTAATTTGTGATATTGGGCTATACAAAATAAACTGAATTGAATTGAATTGAATAGAACGATGAATAAAATGGGGAGCACATAGGGATGTATTGCATATGTGCCAAGGAAAGAGGAATACACACAAAAGGAGAAGTGTGGGTTCCTCACCATTTGAATCTACACAGGAGACAACAGTATTTATATTGTTGACCACAGCTCTTCAGCTGGGTTGAGACAGAAGAACCTGGCAACACCTGAATAGCTACCAGAGACCTCCATGGTTAACCAACAAAAGGGCGCCTTAACAAGAGGCCAAACCCTGATTCCTCAACCTAAAATTCAGTTTGTGGGGCTCCCCGACATGAAGACAGCAGCACTTTTAATGTGAACTCAAGAGCCATGTAATCAGCAGCAAGCAGGTGAATCCAAGTTGTTCACCCAAAACCAACAGAGATGATTGTGTGGTATGGCACAAAGAAAAGACGGGATGGCAGAAAACCAGGACATTCAATTTGACAGAATCCGCAGCAGAATGAGCATAATGGCATTTCCAAACGATTGTATAGTGTCTCTCCAAAATAAGACGCATACAGATACTATTATCATTACATACAGCATTTCCCTATTTTTACATATTTGAAATAATCAACTTAGCATTTGGAAAGTGGGTGGTTATATAATATGAAGATTTAAGAGAATAATTACCTCATATTTAATTTCAATCAGCGCTATGCATTATACCCCCAAAACCACCAGGAGGGAACAGTGGAACATTTGTCTGGCTGCATTTAACCAGCTGACCAACACAGCTACTGGCCTTTTGGTATCATTTACAGCAAATCAACTGATAACCACCCAATACCAACACTAAAAAGCACTATCAATCATGTGAGCTGTAATGCTACTTCACCACTAATTGAGCCCCCATGCTGGCTGAGTCCCAGGTGCCCATAAATAAGTGCCACGCTTATTTTTCTTTCTATCCACTAAGGCGAGGTCTGTTTGATCCTATGGTGAGGCCGCTTGGAACAGATCATAGGAAAAACATTAGAAATGACCACAGCGGAGGAAGCGCGAGAGTAGCGGGAGAAACCAATGCTGGTGTGTGTTTGAATATTTAAAACTGAAAAGTCATTTTTATAACTTTATAATTCCAAAGACATAGAAAGTACACATAAAGGGAAGCTGCCGCACAGACACGAGGTAGAGGGAGCTACCATCATGCAAATGAATGCATGAACAATCCTGTCATAGGGTTGTAGAGATCCTCAAAAGCTAATGAGCCCCATCTAGTGGTATTTCCTACTATTATCTGTATCTACTGCTTGTATGCTGGAATATGTTTTGTTTAAAGGTGTGTGTTTAAAACAGCTGAAAAACAAGGGATTGTTTTAAAGAAAGTCATCCCCAAGACCACATTGCATATTAAATTAAATGCTTTATTATAACCAATAATTCACTGTAAATACCATGTTTGAGGAATATTGTTTTGTTCATTTTGGGAAATGTGTTAAAAATCTAACGTTAAATTAGATGAGAAGACGAATACTGAGAATAATTTAATTCAACTTTAATTTATTTTAATTTGGGGTGAATCAGTGTTTTTCCACAAAACAAGAATTATAGATTTACCCCTTATTAACTGCGCCAAGGGGTAGATGGAAAGCTGGATCTCTGACTCCTGTATTAAGAAAAATAAAGATGAAAATGAAAGAGTAGACTTAAGACTTCCTCTTTAATAGTGCTTATAGTTAGGGCTGGCTCAGGTTTGCCCTGGTTCAGCCCCTAGATATGATGCTATAGGCTTATAGGCTGCCGAGGGACATATTAGGATACACTGAGCTCCTATCTCATCTTCTCTCTCTCCTTCTGGATGAATGCACATCTCTTCATTGCACATTACTAACTCTACTTCTTCCCCGAAAACGTTGCGCCTTCTCGCCTCACAGGGTCCATTGGACCTGGCTGTGTCTAGAGCTGGTCCTGGCTCCTGGGCCCTGCCCCCTGACTCCTTGCCCCTGCTTCCTGCCTCTTGCCCCTTGGCCCTGGCCCCTGCCTTATTGCCCCTATCAACCCTTTAATTCCAACAGCTCGTCATCAACTAGTAGCCATCAGCACTCACCTGTACGCTGCTTGCCGGAAGTTTTGAGGACATCGGAAGGACAGACAGCGAAATCCTCCCTGGATGTTGAAGCAGTTTTCAGAGAAAGAACAGGTATGGCTCCCGACTGCACATTCATCAATGTCTAGAAACACAGGGGGAGGGGCAAAGGTTAGACATGAAACAAAAAATAACACACCACTGATTTACAATTTTGTTTTTTTTAATGACAAGGGTACCGATGGTTTGTCTACTGACCATGGCATGTGTGTCCATTGTATGCGAGTGTGTAGCCTGTGGGTGGGCAGTTACAGTAAAAACTTCCTTGGGCGTTGGAGCAGTGGTAGGAACACACATAACCTCCAAGCGCCAGAGCACACTCATCAATATCTGAGAGTGGCAGACAGTAAAAGATAGTTAGAGATACTCTGTGACACATTTTTCGTGACACGTGATCACGTCCGGGGTTCATTTGCAACATCACCGAGCACCACAAAGTCAACAAGCACCTTCACATGTTATCCCATCAAATTCACTCAGCTGGTAACCACGGCGACAGTAGCACTGGTACGAGCCATAGACATTTGCACACTCCTGGCTGCAAGAGTCGGCATCACACTCGTTGACATCTGTCAGCACACAGGCAGATACAGACCTCAAAACGTGACACATTAGGACCCCCACAAGACCAAGTCTATGATACAATGTGAATTACAGAAAGCTGACATCACAACATCACGTGCCTGAATGAATTCATGAAATGAAAAGTGATTACCTTACCTTCACAGTTTCTTTTGTCAGGGGACAGTTTGAAGCCAGTGCTGCAGCTGCACTGGTAGGACCCTGGTGTGTTCTCACACTTGTGAGCGCAGAGTCGTCCGGGATAATGCCTGCACTCATTGGTATCTTAACACAGGGGACAGACTATGAATTGACTTCCACTTGTCTTGTGTCACTTCTTTCTCATCTATTCACCTTTTAGAACATATTTTATTTCATAGCTGATGTGCACAACATATCAAAGATGATGCAAAACATTTTTTTTAAGAATTTGTACTGCACCTTTACACAGTTTGTTGAAACTGTTGAAGGTGAAGCCAGTTTTGCATTCACAGCGGTACGTGCCCACCAGGTTGAGACAACCTTGGCCGACACACACATTCCCTGTACGACACTCATCCACATCTGTAGACATGAAGGGGAGAAGTTACATGTTTCAAGAAGGAACATTTAGGTGATCTTGCAGCAATTAAAAGACTTTATTCACAAGAAATCCATTTTTTGTATCCACCTTCACAACGCGAGCCGTCCTGAGTTAGACGATAGCCGCGTCCACAGGGTACTGTGGACCTGCGACAAGTGTAGAGCCCAATGTGTTGATACAAGTCTGGCCCATGCGGGCATGAACTGGTATGGGCCTCACACTCGTTTACATCTAATGAGAAACACACATTAAACAAAGCCAGCTTACCTTTTACCCAGGTAATGTTTTTACCTGAGTGGGACACTAAGCTTACCGATACAGCTGCCGACGGCGTCCCGAATGAAACCGCCTGAGCACTCCACCTTTGGGCGGCAGAGGAACGAGCCTTCTGTGTTGTTGCAAAAAAGGTCTGGTCCACAGTTATGTGTCTCCAAAGCACACTCATTTATGTCTGGAACAGGCAAGGAGGGAAAGATGAAGAAAGCATAAATATGCTGTGCATAAATAATATTTTATATAGAGTATATTATTTACATGAATTACTGTAAGCTATAGGACATGTGATGGCTATTTGACCTCGGACTAAAATAGCAGTATTGTTACCTTGGCAAGTGTTGTCGTCCTTGAGTTCATACCCGGGGCCACAGCTGGTTTCCCTCTGACAGTGGAACGAACCCTCTGTGTTAATGCAAACTTGGTCTATGACGCAGTTGTGACTGTCAGTCAGGCACTCATTAACATCTGAGGAGCGAGACATCCAATCAAAAATAAGAAAAGCAGTCAATCCTTTTTATAAAGCCTTGTCAGTGGATGGGATGTAGCATAACATCGAGGAATTTATTTTGAGGGAACGGAATTTGACATGCTATGTATTAGGACATACTAACTGTGCCTTCCAATACCCATCCTACCTAGTATGATGAAAAAGGTTTAGGATGCCCCAATACATGATAAAGGCAGTATGCCAAAAATACCAGATTGTTTTACTACATCCGATCACATTTTGCAGTATGGAAGCCGGTATGTTTTTTTGACTTTTTATACCAGCTTAACATGTTCACGTTAAGTTGGTATGATGTTGTAGAAGGAGATTCTCATGATAACATTTATAGTCGCTGATGTGAACTTCCTTAGTTAAGCAGGTGTTTTGTCAAAGTATTGAACCAATTTAATTCCTAACATGCTGCTGGTACTAAATTAAAAAGGAATGGATCACATTTCATTCTGTAGGGGGATATCCCTCTAATCCATCTAATAGTTGTTATATATATATTTCAGTCCGGGCCGACCAACAGACTGGCACACTGACATTGCCATCCCCAGTGCCATGCTGCTGAGAAGGAATACTTTAGGAAGTAGGTAATTACAGCAACACTTATAATGTATATTACTCACCTTCACAATTCACTCCATCAATGTCCAGTTGATATCCAGCAAGGCACGCACATGTACCATTACCTTCACACAACTGGGAGCAGAGGGTGTCTGAAAACAGCAGAGACACAGGTGAAGAAGTACACATCACAGTATCCAGTGTGAGTCCTACATCGCAGGAATCATGTCACTGGTTGATGAAAGGCAACGCACCAAGAGACGGGTCCCTAAACCTCGTACTTCTTCTCATAACAAAGAATATCACATTAAGAAATGAAGGTGACAAACCTATACAGGGGTCCAATTCCTCCCCAGGCTTAGGGGTAACGCTGGCTTGAGGCTTTTCTGTCACTGGTGCTGTGGAAACAGAAAAGTCTTCAATCTGGATTTAAAAGGAGCTGAGGGTCTCTGAGGGTCTCAGCAGGCCTGCAGCTTTCAGGGACTTTGTTCCAGATATGTGGAGCAGAAAAACTGAATGTGTTTAGTTCTGACATTTGGAACAGAAAGTAGACCAGTCCCAGACGACCTGAGGGGATGGGATGGTTCATAAGGTAGCAGCAGCAGGATTTTAAAGTAAATTCTTTGTTGGACAGGAAGCCAGCGCAAAGACCTCAGAACTGGAGTGTTGTGATCCACTTTCCTGGTCTTAGTGAGGACTCGAGCTGCAGCGTTCTGAATCAGCTGCAGCTTTCTGATTGACTTTTTACAGAGACCTGTGAAAGCACCGTTACAGTAGTCAAGTCTACTGACTTATCCAAAGTCCTCTAATCCTTGATATATTCTTCAGGTGATATTAGGCTGATTTTGTAATTGTCTTGATATGGCTGTTCAGGTTAAGGTCTGAATCCATAACTACATTTCTGGCTTGGTTTGTGTTTTTTAACATCAGCGATTGAAGCTGAGATCTGACTTTCAAACCTTGGGACCAAAGACAATGACTTCTGTTTTATCTTTATTTAATTGAAGAAATTTCTGGCACATCCAGTTTTTGATTTCTTCAATGCATTTAGCCAGCCCTTGTATGGGATTATAGTCCACTGGTGATATAGTTATGTAGATGTGTGTGTCGTCTGCATAATTATGATAACACACTTTGTTGTTTTTGATAATCTGAGGCAGTGGAAGCATGTAGATGTTAAACAGAAGAGGCCCCAGTATTGAACATTGGGGAACACCACATGTCATCCTAGTCTGCTCTGATGTGTAAATAGCTACAGACACAAAGTATACAGGGGTCAAACACTTCAGCACCTCGTCACACAGTGGAGCTGCACAAAGCTCTTCGGCCTTCCTGTTGGCATGCTCACATTGCTTTGGCCTTCAATCTAGATCAGTAATACACTTTAGCTTGAAACTCAAATAATTTGTTTTTGCAGCTCTGTTTGCAAGATGTTTGGGTTTTTCAACCTGAAGCCAGCTAGGCGACAAAAGCTACAAGCCACAACACCAGTTGGCCCTGAGTTACCATTTGTCAAGGTGTCTACAGATTAGCCCAGTGAATAGCCCTGTTACCCAGTCTGTCTGCCTCTCTGCTAGTGATCTGCTCCACAGATGCCACATCAAGGCCAGTTGTCCAGTTTATTTCACAACAGGGCCGCTGTCTGTGCTTCTAGTAACGCTGCCTGGATTGATGAAAACTGGCTTTGAAATTTAAAGAAGATTCTCGGGGCGTAGCATAGCACATTGAAATATCCAACCATACTGTCAGTGGTTGTGTTGAACACATTTTGGGTCACCAGGTTTATAAAACATCTCTTTTGCTCGTGTTTATCCTTTCTATTTAGCAATACAGCAATTAGAAATGTTGGTAATCTACGAAAAAAATGGTCATGGGTTCCCTAATTTCTAAAAAGCCTTCATAAAGTCTGGAGTTGATAAGGTAAATAATTGGACTTTGGTCTAGATCGTCTGCAGTCTTTTTCTAGAAATAAATGCAATGAGAGATTTAACATTCTACCGATAAAAATACTTTTTCTATGAAGTATTAGGGAACTTTATAAACCATTAAAAACTTTTCTAAAAGCCCCTTATTAGTTGCCACCAAATCACTTGGCACCTAATGTGAGCAAAAGGCAGAGAATACTCATTGTTTTGAGGGTCACTTAAAGCGAGTAGCCATTCGGTCTAGATAAGACAGTGTGGAGACAATCAAGACACAACAGACTGAAAGCACAACATCATCTCTTACCCGGTTGGATTTCTTCTGTTGTGTTTTTGCCACAGCAGACTTTAGCTGTGTACAAACACTTTCTGCCCATCAACAAACCCTGCAGCTCGCAGCTCGAGCCCCGGCTTTCACTCACCAGGCCGAGCATACAGCAGTCACAGCACATCTGATTGGGAGACACGGAGGGTGAAACAGGAAGAGATGAACAAGAAGGAATGTTATCTCCGTTGGGATATTGTCAAATAAACTAGGCGCGCAAGAATGGAGAGATATGTAAAGGTTAAAGATATTGACATTAGGGAGAAAATAACCTTAGACTTTTCGGTTTCCCAGGGTTCTCCTTGGAAGAAGGGCCTCTCACAGACCCATTGCTCCTTGGCCATCTGAATGCCCTTTTCACAGAGTCGGTCTTCTACTGCTGCCGCACAGCACTGCTCCTGGGCGATCCTGTAAATAAACGACAGACATTCACCTCATCCAGAAGAGAAACTGCATCCTTTGCTCCGGGAGACAATAGCTAGATACGGAGCATATGAAGAAATGATTGCTATTTGAGTAAAATGCAGTCGATCTGCTGACTGTGAGTGGATTTATTTATGATGGGATACGTTACATATTTAATTGCAACAATAAGTACCACACCATAGCCGAAAAGACATTGTAACGTCAGCAGCTACTCTGAAACTTTGGCATTTTTTGATAATAAAAATGTTTCATTTCTCCATGGGCAAAAAGTCTCTCTCCCTCTGCCTTTCCTCTGCAAATGTTCTCTCCACTGACCTCCAAGTGTTGACCAGGTGTTCCTCTATTTCATCAATCACAGCCTCCACGTTCTTACACTCAAACAGGGCCCTTTAGGGTTTAAAATGCTCCAGGGGGGCAGTTAACGCCATGTCCTCACTGTGTAGTGACTATGTGGCAATCCTCTCCTGTAGCAGGATGGATGGTTCAGTGGCGCGGAGATAATTTGGGGCTTGCAACCTTTGGGCTATTTCCTGCTGTTGAACATACCATCAGAAACAGGACACACACTTTTCCCTCAGTAGAATTGCACACACTCATTTGAAGAGTCAATGGGATATATTTTGAACATTGCTCAACCGCTGTACACCGAGGAAAGTTTGTGATGGATAAACACAAAAGTCTTTATGCATTCCCTCTGTACTGCCCGTGGTCACATTTTGAGACCCTCTCCTTTGTGAAAGCAGGTGTTGCTTACCTGCAGGTGAGGGAAGTTAATGAGAGGCCGAGGTTTGTACATTGTAGTCCTCCCTGGGCCCAATCCCTCCCATTCTGACAGCACTCCTGTTCAGTAGGAAGCTGAATCTCTGTTGATTGACATAGCAGAGACATGATGGGTGATTAGCATGGCGGCCCCCAAGTGCCTGTGACGGAATCAGATTTAATTAAATCGGGCTCACGCGCTCAATTAAGACAGACAGTACTTGGGAAATATCACCACACAGTACCTCACATAAGGATATAAAATGCCCCCAAAATTATTAGTGTATATAAAATTGTTCAAACCACTAACAAACACCACAATTGGCCATTAAAATGGCAAAAGTCTTACCTTATCCACGCAGAACTCCATAGAAAGACAACAGAAGTATTCTCCACTGTCCCATCGCGCTCACTGTAAGATATGTTTCCCCTCTAACAGCCGCATTGGATGGCGGGTGTGTGCGTGTGTGTGCGTGTGCGTGTGCGTGCGTGTGTGTGTGCGTGCATGTGTCTCCTCTGTGAAAATGTCCCGTCGGCGACTCAGGCCTCGACTTGCGGGGTTTGAGTTTAGAGGGCGGGATGGACGGACCCATGTTTCACTGTCAGGGCTCCTGAATTATTCAAACATGACCGATAATTAGATTTATTTGATGCGCCAACAATAAGTGATTTCAAAGTGGATGTTGCCAGATATAAAGTTAAATAACACAGATGAATTTGAAGAAAAAGTCGGTTTAAACGAGAGAAAACTCCCACAGGCCGGTAAAAGAAGAAAAGAAGAAGAAAAGTAAGTCCTAAAACTCGGTCATAAAAATGAGTTCAATAACTCAGTAATGAGTTCAGTACCAACACTTTGGACAAAGTGTCCAACATTTATTTTGTGAACTCTTTTCAAATTGTAATAATGATTAGTTTTTTGAAAGAGGTTGTTTGGTTTAAATGTGCCGTGTTTTTTTATTTAGAATTCATAACATGCAAAAGTATCAAGTAGTTTATGAAGTTTCAAAAAGCTGAAGTTAGAGAGTTGGTATATAGCAATTAAATGAACATTGCTTTGTATATCTTAAATGTTTTTTTACTGTTTTTGTCTTTTGTTTATCAGCTCGTGGCCCTTCAACGTATTCTTGCGACCCCTTGTGGGGATTCAGACCACTGTTTGAGAACCTGAGCGTTTTTTTCAGGGTGCAGCATCTTCCATCACATCATAGAATAAAATAAAGAAAACAGAATAAAGATGACAGTGGGAGCAAAGACCACATATGATCTACATTTAAACCTGTTTATTACAAATATTGTAAATGCAGGTAATAACATTGTTTGCAGAGTTCATTTACAGGTCCTGTGTATCCTCAATAAATAATAAAAGTGTTAATATTGGACAAAGTTATCTACACTGACGCTGAAGTGTGAGTTTGACGCCATGTGAGCTCCAGAAAGGTTTCGTTAAGTGAAGCCTCTGTTCTTTGGGTCTAACTGCACACTTCCATTGCTTTCAGTGAGGGAACCCAGCTAAAACCACAAGGCTTAGGCCTAATCTTACACAAACGTAATCATGCTGCAGAAGGGCAAGGACACAATTTGGAGAACACACACTGTTGTCAGAGGCTGATGTTGAGGTGATTATTATGTCTCTGAACTATCTAAGAGTGCGAACAGTAAAGTCTTTGTGACAAAACATTGTTGAGGTTTGGCCTTCAATCTAGATCAGTGAGACACTTTTGCTTTAAACTCAAATCAAGTGTTGTTGCAGCTCTGTCCTTGCCAACATGTTTTTTTTGTTAACCTGAAACCAGCTAGGCGACAGAAGCTACAAGCAACAACACCAGTTGGCCCTGAGTCTTTGCTCCTTGGGCTAATAAAATTAGAGCCACCACTTTCAAATAAGGTTCCCTTAAGACCGTCACTAAAGGAGAGAACTCCAGGTCTTGGGGAGTACCCCTGCATGTGTTTAAAAGGTTGTATATAAGCTTTTGTGGCTCTAGGGACTCGCATGAAATCTGAACAATTGCCTCGAGTGATGTCCCATGAGTCAACATCCGTTGGAGCTTTTTGTTTCAAATTTAAAATTAATAAGATTCTTGGGGTGTAGCATAGCACATGGGGATATCCAACCAACCTGTCAGTGGTTGGGTTGAACACTTTTTGGGTCACCAGGTTTTTAAAAACATATCTTTGGCTGGTGTTTATTCTTTCTATTGAGCAATACTGCAATTATAAATATTAGTAATCCACTAACAAATTGTCATGGGTTCCCCAATAAAAAAATTTAAAGCGTTCATAAAGTCTGGAGTTGATAAGAGGGGTAAATAATTGGACTTTGGTCCAGATCATCTGCAGTATTTTTCTAGAAAGAAATGGTCTTGTGAATCAATATTCTACCGATAAAAAGATTTGTCTTATTAATGGATTCTATATTTACTCTATGAAGTATTAGGGAACTGTATAAACCATTAATAAAACCTAACTAGATAAGACAGTGTGGAGACAATCAAGACGCAACAGACTGAAAGCACAACATCATCTCTTACCCGGTTGGATTTCTGCTGTTGTGTTTTTGCCACAGCAGTCTTTAGCTGTGTACAAACACTTTGTGCCCATCAACAAACCCTGCAGCTCGCAGCTCGAGCCCCGGCTCGCTGTCAGCAGGCCAAGCTTACAGCAGTCACAGCACATCTGAACGGGAGACACGGAGGGTGAAACAGGAAAAGATGAACAAGAAGGAATGTTATCTCCGTTGGGATATTGTCAAATAAACTAGGTGTGTTTGTGCGCGCAAGAATGGAGAGATATGTAAAGGTTAAAGATATTGACATTAGGGTGAAAATAACCTTAGACTTTTCTTTTTGCCAGGCTTGTCCTTGGAACAAGGCCTTCACACAGACCGATGGCTCCTTGGACATCTCGATGCCCTTTTCACAGAGTCGGTCTTCTACTGCTGCCGCACAGCACTGCTCCTGGGCGATCCTGTAAATAAACGGCAGACATTCACCTCATCCAGGGGCGACTGTGGGTCAGTGGTTAGCAGGTCCGTCTTTCAATCAGGGGGTTGGTGGTTCAATCCCTGCCCTAGTCGATGTGTCCTTGAGTAAGACACTTAACTCCCTGTAGCTGTGTCTACAGTGTATGAATGTAACATGATTGTAAGTCGCTTTGGATAAAAGCGTCAGCTAAATGACATGTAATGTCATTTAATCCAGAAGAGAAACTGCATCCTTTGCTCCGGGAGACAATAGCTGGATACGGAGCATATGAAGAAATGATTGCTATTTGAGTAAAATGCAGTCGATCTGCTGACTGTGAGTGGATTTATTTATGATGGGATACGTTACATATTTAATTGCAACAATAAGTACCACACCATAGCCGAAAAGACATTGTAACGTCAGCAGCTACTCTGAAACTTTGGCTTTTTTTTTTAGAACAACATTTTTTAATTTCTCCATGGGCAAAAAGTCTCTCTCCCTCTGCCTTTCCTCTGCAAATGTTCTATCCACTGACCTCCAAGTGTTGACCAGGTGTTCCTCTATTTCATCAATCACAGCCTCCACATTCTTACACTCAAACAGGGCCCTTTAGGGTTTAAAATGCTCCAGGGGGGCAGTTAACGCCATGTCCTCACTGTGTAGTGACTATGTGGCAATCCTCTCCTGTAGCAGGATGGATAGAACATACCATCAGAAACGCTGGCTTACAGGACACACATTTTTCCCTCAGTAGAATTGCACTCACTGATTTGAAGAGTCAATGGGATATATTTTGAACATTGCTCAACCGCTGTACCCCGAGGAAAGTTTGTGATGGATAAACACAAAAGTCTTTATGCATTCCCTCTGTACTGCCCGTGGTCACATTCTGAGACCCTCTCCTTTGTGAAAGCAGGTGTTGCTTACCTGCAGGTGTGGGAGTAAGATATATATGGGAGGATACAGTATGGTCCTCTCTTGGCCGAATTCCTCCCATCCTGACAGCACTCCTGTTCAGTAGGAGCCCTAATCCCTGAGAATGAAATACATAGCAGAGACATGATGGATGATTAGCATGGCGGCCCCCAAGTGCCTGTGATGGAATCAGATTTAATTAAATCGGGCTCACACGCTCAGATAAGACAGACATTACTTGGGAAATATCACCAGGCAGTACCTCACATAAGGATATAACATGCCCCCAAAATTATTAAGTGTATAGAAAATTGTTCAAACCACTAACAAGGACTACAATTGACCATTTCAATGGCAACAGTCTTACCTTGTCCACGCAGAACTCCATAGACAGACAACAGAAGTATTGTCCGCTGTGCCATCGCGCTCACTGTGCGTGTGTGTGTGCGCGCGTGTATGTGTGTGTGTGGGTGCGCGTGTCCCGTCAAGAAGGAGAACATCTCAGTCAAAGGTGACTCCAGCCTCGCCTCGCGTGGTTTGATGTGAGAGGGCGGTAGGTGGCGGGGTGGGCTGACCCGTGGGCACCTCCCGAGGGGACATCCCATTACTCTTCGTCGCATCCTCGTTCCCCTCACCGCGTGAGGAGAGAGAGAAACCAGGAAATGGGTTTCAAGAGAAAGGAGACGTCCTTTCCTCAGCAGCGTCAGGTGAAGCAACGTCCGTTTGATCAGCTGATCACAGCTGTGATCTTGTTTGTGTGTGCACACACTATCCCTGTACTAATATACTAATACTAATAGTTTTCTCTCTGCAGCCGGTTGTTATACTTGTTCTACCGGCGGAATGTATTTGTCTTATATTTATTACCTATTGCATCTGAATATTCTTGTATTCTGATTGTGAGCCATTAATGGATATCCCTTATGCGGTTTCTCTTGAACACTGGATTTAATGTATTATGGCTGCATATGTTCCGAGGGAAATTGAAATGAAATACGTCATCAAACCCGACAGTCAGGAATGATAAACCTCGCGTGACTGAATGTGAATGGCAATACCTGGTTTTATTTAAAGTGTGTCACCCCTTCGGCGCCCTCTGACTTTAATTGTATCCGTAATAAAAAGTGATTGAGGGAAATAACAGATCGTGAAAAGACAATTATTATTATAAATGAAGAAAGTTGTTCAGACCAACAGGGAACATTTATTGAAATCAGACGGCGAATCAGAAAACACATCCAAGCGTCCAATCAAATAACTGATGAACAATGAAGGGGGCGTGTCTGTCGCTAAAACACTCCTGGAAGGCTGCTCTCGTGCATCCTCACTCCTCTTGTTTATCAGCTCGTGGCCCTTCAACGTATTCTTGCGACCCCTTGTGGGGATTCAGACCACTGTTTGAGAACCTCAGCTTTTTTTCAGGGCGCAGCATCTTCCATCACATCATAGAATAAAATAAAGAAAACAGAATAAAGATGACAGTGGGAGCAAAGACCACATATGATCTACATTTAAACCTGTTTATTACAAATATTGTAAATGCAGGTAATAACATTGTTTGCAGAGTTCATTTACAGGTCCTGTGTATCCTCAATAAATAATAAAAGTGTTAATATTGGACAAAGTGATTTACACTGACGCTGAAGTGTGAGTTTGACGCCATGTGAGCTCCAGAAAGGTTTCGTTAAGTGAAGCCTCTGTTCTTTGGGTCTAACTGCACACTTCCATTGCTTTCAGTGAGGGAACCCAGCTAAAACCACAAGGCTTAGGCCTAATCTTACACAAACGTAATCATGCTGCAGAAGGGCAAGGACACAATTTGGAGAACACACACTGTTGTCAGAGGCTGATGTTGAGGTGATTATTATGTCTCTGAACTATCTAAGAGTGCGAACAGTAAAGTCTGAAGCAGTGTTCTCCTGATAAAAACAAGGGATCTTTATGACAAAACGTTGAGAATTTAAATAAGTTTGTTCTAAAATATCCAAGCAGCACAATTCAATTTATTTTGTACATAGAACTGTCCTTTAATACAATACTAACAAAATTTAAAAAAAAATACTATTGCAATAAAACGTAATTTGTTCATGAGCCAAATGGCTAGTGCAAGATAGCCAAAGCTTATAAACAGGAAAATGGAGTCATTAATATTTACATCAAGACTTGCATGCATTACTAATCACACATTTTTTTTCTTATTTTTATGATGTTGGCTTTGTTAAATTATTTTATGACTAAGAATATCTTTGTGTGCTTTTCAGTTATATCATTACAGAAAATAACAATCCATGTTACAGTAAAATTGTAACCTCAGTCCAGCAAAAAAAAAAAAAAAAAAAAGCTTATTTACTCCCTTCATTGTGCATCTACTGCATGACTGCTACTAAATAAGTCTATTTAGCTTAGCAGCACTTCTTTCCTAATGCAAATATAACACATTACCAAAATAAATGTCTGATTGCAGCAAATGTCGGTCCCCACTGGGGCCACTTCTGCGGAAGACTGGAATCATCCATCTTGTCTACAGTTTCTCTCGGCTGTCATCTATCCCTGTTCCTCTTTGGCCGTGTCTGCAGGAGCGGACTCCTCCTGGGTTTCAGGCGCATCCACAGGCGTCTCTGTGGGGAGTTCAGGGCTCCCCACAGGCGTCTGTGTGGGGAGCTCAGGGCTCTCCTCTTTCGGGGATTTGGGAGGGTCTTCTTCTTTTGTCTCACCAACAGCAGCTGGAGAGCTTTCCATCTCCTTCACAGGAATCTCCTCTGCCTGCTCTGACTCCTCTGCCTGCTCTGCCTCCTCTGCCTCCTCTGCCTCCTCTGCCTCCTCTGCAGAAGGTGCATCTCCCTCGGTGGCAGTGGCTGCTGCTGCTGCTGCTGTTGCTGTTGTTGTTGCTGCTGCTGCTGCTGCTGTTGTTGCCTCCATCCCCTTTTCACTCGCATCAACCACCTTCTCCTCCGTTTCTGACCTTTCCTCCTCTGCAGGGGCTGTTGCTTCTTCCAGAGCCGGCAAGTCTTCTTCCACAGGCGGGATTCCTGTTCCCGCGGGACTTTGTGGTTTATCGTCTTCCATGGGAGCCATGCCCTGCGCCGTCATCTCTTCCTCTTCATCTATCTCCTCCTCGAGGGGAGGGATCATCTGTTCTTCCCTCCCTCCGGGGAACACCTTATCCGGGTAGACTAGTTTCAACTGCTCCTCAAAGTAGTCCTCCAAGTACAAGCCTGCACTCCCCACTTCGGAGGTCGCCTGTAAGATCAATGCACAGAAATAGAAGTTGAAATGACAGAGTGTGTACTTTAACATTATTCATCTTTGATGAAACTCAATTTGAAGTTCAAGAAAGCACCTGCAAATTATTGTATTAAAAAAAAAAGAAGAAAAAAAGAAGGCACAATGAGTAAGATTTGTATAATGAGAAAGTGATGATTACCTTGTAGTATTTTGCACAGTTGAAGAATATGAGCCGGACGTCTGCGACAAACCCCTCTGGACCGTTATAACATTGACCTTCCTGCGACTTCAACTCCAGTTTCTTCTTGACAATTGACAAATCCATCGGGGTCTTGATCAGCTCTTTGTAACGTCTCGTCTCCTACGTTAAAACAAATATGACGAGAATCATACTTTCTCTCTAAAAGTAATATCCACTTTTTATGTTTTATGCAAAACACAGCTACGACTCGATTTCACAAATGTATTGGAGTCTGCTAGCAATTGAACACTTTCAATTATGATTAAAGTAGAAGTAAAATAATTTTAAAAAACAAGAAAACACATTGGCGCTGTGGTGTTACATTATAATACATATAAATTTGACCTTTACTGAAGTAGGAAACTTCACTCGCGTTGAAATCCCATCAATTAGAGTACACATTTACTCACCTCGTAGTTAGCAATTCTCCACCGGAAACATAACTGTAGTCTCTTTTCTAAGTCATAAAAATGACATCCAAAAATTGAAAGCTTTCACTTCATTTCTTTTGTACGCATCCACCTACTTCCAACACAAGGAAACAAGAAACAGTGCATCTTTTCCTTTCTCGACAACATAACTTACTGATGGAGTAGCGGGCTGCTGGAAGTCAGTGCTGAAGTCATTGCAGAACAGACGTAGCAGCAGCCTCTCACACCGCTGCACGTTATAAAAAGAGGAAGAGTTAGGTCAAACATTTAAGTGATCAGGTTATGCAAAGAAAATGGTCTCCTTCATAAGAAGGGAGTATGAACGCAGAACGACAAGGCTCAAGTACCGGTAATGAAGAACATCATGCACAGAAACTAAAGAAACAGCTGAGTGAGCTTACCCTCCTGCCAGTGGGTGGGAACCCTTCACAGACGGGGTCGTCCTTGCTGTCACAGTCGTACTCCATCTCCGGGGAGGCGAGGTCTCGGCAGAGCGAACAGAACCACTCCCCACTGTAGAGAGACATCAGGGCAGGAGAAGCTGTTAGGGCAGATGTGTGGGCTGGCAAACTCCTGCTGAATATGATCATAAACTGGCCCGTCTATAGCTTCTTTCAGAGCAGTCAGCACACACCATCCAAGGTTAGTCACTGGAAAGACCCCCTTTTCTGTCCATATCTAATACAAACCTGGAGTAGTGCCGTTTGAGTCCGACAACAAGAAATGCAAGAATTGCAGAAGAATATCATAAAAAAGTCTTTTTTTGGGGGTTAAATATTGTCCTTCATTTGTTTACTGGGCTTTTCAGATGTACGACTACTCAGAAACAAAACCTTCACTATCACAAACTAATATTGCATCTGTAAAAATATATTTTGTAAAGACAAATGAAAAGACCTCTATAATACCTGTCTGCTAGAAATCTAAATAATTGTTTAAAGGGCTGTAGAAAATTTCCTTTTTTTTAAGTTTTTCGAAAGAAGCTTTGAATGTCTGTCATTGTGTTTTGTGAAGTCATCAGAATAAAACAATAGATTGCTGATAGACCGCCTTGTCCGCCCCCCCCCCCCTTTGAGGCAACCCGGAGAGCAAACAGCGCTGTGACCGAAGTGAAAATGTTTTTGAAGGCCTAAATTGCGGCAAATATGGATCAAACCAGAATATTTTGCATCTTTCTTTCCGCACTAAATTTAGACTTCTCAACACTCCGGAGTTATTGGAAATGTTTGAAGTTGGAAACAATCCTAAGCCGCCACCAAGGTAAACATAATAATATAATAATAATATTATTAGTGTAGCCTGATCTTTATCTGCCACTGAGCAGAATTACCAGGTTTTAACAGAATAGACCACAATAACAACAAACCTAAAGTCCATTTTATGAAGCCTAAAGGGGCATAAAGCCCGATCAAAATGCTGTTAAACACATTTGTCAACTATGTCAACATGTTATCTTTGAAATAGATATAGATATAGATCACATACTAAGCTTGGATATTATAGTCATAACTACTGTAATAATGCAACTTTAATATTTCCTGTAATTTAATTAATTAGCTAGATTATTGTGACGGTGGGAGGACAAGACCTTTCACATGGGTTCCCTCTTACTTTGCCTTGATACTTTTGATCGTGACCTTGAAAACACAACTAGTGGCTTTGTTGTCAATGATGTCCTCGTCTCGTCTAATCCGAGAAGTGTGTCTTGTCAATAAAAATAAAGTTCTTTGGAACAAATAGTTTCATTTATTTTGATAGTCCTTTCATTGTGCAATCACAGCCCTCAGAGACAATCCGTCTCTCACCTGGGGGACTCATTCAGAGCGGGAATGTGGCAGGCCAGATGGAAGACTTTGGGGCACTTGTCGCAACAGAGCAGTTCCCCCCCGTTCTGACAGACGGCGCACCAGTCCTCATTGGGGTCTTCCTCCGGCTCCGCTCTCTTTTCAGACTCGGGCTGCGCTGCGGGCTGCGGCCGCTGCTCTTTGACTGCTCTGCTTGACTCGGCTCCAGACTCCGATGCAGGCACCGGGTCTGGTGCAGGTGCCTTTAGCTGCGGCCGAGGCTTTGACTGACCCCCGGTGCTGCTGTCCGGCAGGCTGGAGCCTACGCTGGACTGCACCTGGAGACAAATACAATGTAGGGAACATACTGTTAGATACAATTAGTGCAGTGCCTGTTGAAAACTCAAATAAACTACTTACTGTGTACTTCTACTTCAGTATTAATATATTTACCTGATGGAGAACTATTAGTTTCACTAATAATTAATAGTTTTAGTTAGTTTAGTTAAGGCCTTCTTCTACCCCTGCTTTTACCAACATGCAGTTACATAATTGGTGGAAAGTAAAGTAAGTGAGCATTTGGCATTTCAAGGTGCTCAACCTAGTGGGACATTCTGGACTCGTGTGACCGCGTTAATTCTCTTACAAATCGAACATCATCCTCGTCCTCTGGTTCATCCTTGATGACGATGACGGGCCCTGGGGACGACCTTCTTCGTCGCTTGGCTTGGGGGGCAGATGGAGGCTCAGAGCTCTGCCTCCAGGAAGTCGTCCTTCATAAAAGGAGTGAGAGACGGCAGAAGTGAAAATAGTGGCCATGATATAGTTGAAAAGACGCACTGGCCTTGCTTACATTAATTGGTTTGGAAGATTGTGTTTTTAAAGTTTGTCATCTGAATCACTTGAATGTCATTTGTTACATATTTGACAGCTTTCTGGCAACATAAATGTGAGGACAGAGGGACATAGCGTACGTACAAGATATAAATGATTTAAAACTGATGTTTCAGGGAAGTAATTAAAGTGTAGGCGAGTGGAGCGTCAGACTGAAGGCTGATTACAGACAGCTGAAGTAATTTCAGTGTTGTGCGTAGACTTGTAATCAAATATCAACAGGAGCAAGTAGCACTTCCCACACGTCTATCTCATTAATAAGCACAGATTCAAAACAACATGAAGGAAAAAGATTAGCCACAATCTGTGCCAGAAACGAGGATACATATTTTTTTAATTAAAAGATGGGAGGAACCGTGATGAGAACAGATTGTAGGATCTTTTCTTACCCTGTGCCTCTGTCTGAGGACGATGGTTTGGCCATTGGGGAGTTCTGCCTTGCTAGAACTTGAGAGAAGAGGAAAATACAACTTTAAAAGTGGTCCTTAATTAAAGACTCATTTCCACACAGGATAAGATCTTAGGGCTGTTGTTAAATCTGAGCTGTGATAATGACCTGCTGTGTGATTAAATGTGCTTGTTTTATCTGTGGTTGCTGAAGCTAGACTTGGAGCGAAGCTGGGTTTGGGAATAGAGATGGTGATGGAGGGGACAGATCCACCCGCCTCAGTCCTCTTCAGGAAGGAGGGCTCCGTGAGGCCCCGCTTTAGGAAATAAGAACAAAACAGGGTGTAATTACTGCTTCATGAATAAAAGTTACATAAAAAAAACAGCCTAAATAGCCATTTCTCTCGAGAATCACGCAAGACTGGAGACGTGGTAGGTCCCTCTCCATTGTTCTACCAACCTGCTGTAGTGACATCTGTGTCGCTGCTCCTGCAGACAGAGGCGGTGGGTAGCGGGACGTACCCTGCAACACATCCATGGGTTTCGGTGGGAAGCCGGAGCTATGGATCAGATCTCTCAGAGACTAGATGTAGAAAAAAATTATAATAATTAATATAGGCAGGTTTTTAAAACCATTACATTTAGAATTCATTTTAAATGGCTTTGCCTGATTGAAGATGGTAAACAGTAGGGGTTAAAATGGTGGGAAGACACTTTACACATTAACAGGAATGAATACCATTCTGACATTATTTCATACCCTCAATGAAATAAATAAAAGATGTTTCTCAAGAATTAAATCCTGATACAAGAAAATTTACAGATAATATAATAGATTAAACAACTTGATTCACCCATGTTTTGAGGCAGAAGATAAAAGTTTTATCAAAACCTTTCTAGCAACATTTACGTCAATGAACCACATGCGATTACAGAACATGAAGTGGGCTGAAGACATCACCAGTGACGGGAACTCGATGCCTTCTGCGGTCTTCCTGGTATTTTAAATGTCGGCATTCCTCACACACATTTGCACTAACCTACCTGAGCAGGGGGGAATCCTGTGTTGTGTAGCATGGATGATGTGGGGCTTCTAGGGTTGGGGTAAGAGCTTCCGTATCTGCGCCCGGGCTGTCCCAAGCTTTGAGGGCCTTGGGAGGGGGAGGACCCTCCGTGGATGGGTCTGGTTTGGGGTGGAGGGCCGGGTTGTCCCGGGACCCTGACATTTTGGTACCAGGACCAGTGGTTAGGGGGGGGCTGTCGGTTGGGTTGCTGGGCAAGCTTATCCACCTTGGACAGAGGAATAACAATCAATTATCTTCTATTCAACGCAGGAGATGAAAAACAAACGCAGAATATTTAGTATGTGAGTAGTAAGCAAAATGTATAAAGGACGATTTCACAAATTGACTAGAGCAATGGCTTTGTGGTTTTACATTTAAAAACAAGTTAATGTGTCACGGTGCCAAAACTACTGACTGTGGTGAATATATTTATATATATATATTATATATATATATTATATATACATGCATCTGCAGCTGAGCCAAGGTGCTCTGTCGCTGCTGAGCTGAGACGGAAAGACCTCCAGGGGGCGCTTCTGCTCTGGGACCTGCCGGGTGGTTGGGGATGGGTGGCCGGCCCTGGCCTCTTTCTACAACCAAAGAACCTGGAGGAGATAAGCAAACAATCAAAAATGAAATCATGTACATCATCATATACCCCAGGTCCTTTGCCTTTTCTGGCGGGGGCCTGTACTCGCCCATGTCCCTCAGCTCATCTCAAAAGAGAACCGGTCGAGTTGCAGTTTACATCCATTGTTGCTCAGAAGTAGAGCGGGCCGACCTCTGATCCGAAGATCGGCTCGGAAGGTTGATCCCCTGCTCCCCGAGTCCGAATGTCGAAGTGTCGTTTGGGCAAGAGCCCCAAGTTCAACCGTGTGGACGAGATCCAAGTGGACATTTAAAGAAATTCCTTCCAGGTGTTCCTGAGATATCGCTTTCACAAGAATAAACGGACGGGTGCGTACCCAAAAACATAATTCATTAAATTAAAGGAATAAAATGGATGCAGAAGAATTCCATTCATTCTTCTTCTTTATCAAAACCCTGCGCCTACATTACCCACTTGTTCAGAAATGTGGGTGTGTAATGCTAGTAGTGGCTATAGTCTCACGCTACAGAGGTCTGTAACTCTTACTTTTTTCAAACTCCACACCCTCCGACTTTTATTGAATTTCTTTCTAACTTGAAGACGTCAGCGCCAATGCTGACCCAAGCAACATCACTGAAGACAATTTATCAACGACATTAAGAATTCACACGGGTGTTTCTTGCCTCTGGTGAACCTAACGTTGCCGTTTAAGGTGACTGTCTGCAGCTTAACATTCTCTGTCAAAAGAAATGATGTGGTGCATACATGTGGTAAAACAAGGGATAGCGGAGAGGAGAAGATTATGTTAGCTATAAACATAAAGATTAAAAATAAATGTTTTTAAGGCCTGATGAGATACTGAAATGCAAAACTATCTTGTTTACTAGATTTAAGAGCACACTGACACATTAGAAGTACAGGATGACGTCACCAATAGAAGCCTTTCTGTGGGACTCTCTGTCAAACTGCTGTGCACTCATTACTGTGAGCCATCTTATTGAATATACTTTTCCTATTTTTTCCTTCTCTGCCAACATAGTTATTCTATTACTCAGAGATCAACAGTAATTTAGCATTTTTCTTTTATTCACAGTGAGCGGCATTAATTTAAGTGTTAATTAAAAGGTCATTAAAACAAACTACAGTGTTTTTTAAAGAAACATGTTGTTATTTAGAATCAGTATGCAATCAATAACCGCTGGTGCTTGACTCCTAATAGAGTTTCTAAGTCTTACCAAGGTCGACATTTGTGGCCCAGAAACCGGAGCGACACTGAAAGCGAACAGAACTCTGAGGGACGATGGAGGGATTACAGCTTGCTCTCATCAGGTAATGGATCTGGAAAAGGATCTAGGAGACAAAAAGGTTTTAGCCAAGGTTATAGAACTATTGGATGATTGTCAAGTTACTGTAGTAAAATAATAATAAACAGAAACTGTATGTAAGAATTACAGTGTAAAGTAAATTGCTGTTGGATGTTAAAGTCACTCACCAGTCTCTTGCAGTACAGCAGGGCTGTTCCACTATGGCTGGCTGTGGCCCATTTAGTGAAGTTGATGACGTGGTCTAGGTGCCGGCTCAGAGAGTTGACGTCATCTTGCTGCTTTTTCAAACCCACCTCGTGGTCTTTAGTCAGAGCCTATGAGTAAATGTTGGCACGAATTGTCAGAAAGAAATAGATTTCACATGCCATGACTGCCTTTGAAAAGTCATTAGAATATACCTCAAGCTGGTTCACCAGAATCTTTCCTTTCCTGTTGATCTCCATAATCAAGGTACAGATGGATTTCTTTATTTCATTGGTAACAGACTTCCGGTTTTCCTCGACTTGCTGGAGTCTGAGAAAAAGAATTGTAATGTCAAACATCACATTATTCCATCATCGGTTTCAATATGCAGATGACTTTATTATTATTAAAATTATACATAGTAACTCTCTTTCATGTCAAAATTATAATGTAAACACATATGTTCATATCTGAAAAAACAAAAACATGAACTCTGATTAAGTTCCAGCCGTCGAGGAGAGCTTTACCCAGTGCTGATACAGGTGGACACGTCCTCGATGGCCTTTCTTTTCTCTTGCAACTGATGCGTCATGTTCTCCAGATGATGCTTATGGTTCCTGTATGCATCATCCAAAAACTGGTAGCTGGACAAAAACAATATGCGTGTTAATTATTGAAAGTTTCTTTTTTTCAAACAGCTCTTCTTGTTCATTTGGTCCAGTTCAATCTATTTTATCACCAATGACTATTTATATAACATGACGGATCATGTTTTTGACATGAATACACAGGGCCTCATCAAACCTTTGAGCTGCGATCATCATACAAAGATTGTTTGCTTAAAAGCAGCTAAATTACCGACAACGCTGTAACAAGCTGAATCACCAGTGCCAGTTGCAAAGGATTAACATTTATAAAAGATAAATAGAAAACGTTATTTTCATTTTAGGGGGGGAAAAAATAAATCTGCCTACTTGTGATCCTTGTGTTTAAGCAGCTGACAGTCCCGACAGGTGAGTCGGTCACACGTCTCACAAAACAGCTTCAGGGGCTCCTGCTTGTGGACGTCACAAAACACAGGCTTCTGTGTGGACATACCTACTGCTTCTGGGATTCATACAGGAACAATAGAGTAATGTAAATACATGTTATATGACATTAAATCTCCTATCACTAAAGTGCAGAATGTAGCATGGATCATCACACACACACACACACTACCTGGAGACATCTCTTCCTTCTGCCGTATGGTGTGATCCCTGGTGAACTTGACCCTTTGGTGGGCCTCAATACACGTCACACACAGGAACTCCACACACTCCACGCAGTACCCCCGTTGCCTCGGTGTTGTCATCGCAGCTGATACACAACTATTGAAGACAAAAAGTAAAGTAAAAAGTAAAGAACAATGCCGTCCCGAGAGACCGGTGTCATAAAAACAGAGAACAACCTGGCTGCTTTTCTCCACGGTGCTGCTCGGCACCTCGACAGAGTCCTTGACAAAGAAATTATCCAGCATGTCCATCTCCCAGCATTCCTGTCTGCATACTGGACATCGAACGGCACCCACTGGAGCAGGGGAGACGAGATCCACTATTAGAGGTGTCAGCTCACAACCACTTTCATGACTTTAATGTTTAGAACAAGCACACGGATGTGGGCGACATGAGACTATGAATTAC
Organism: Cyclopterus lumpus; assembly: GCF_009769545.1. Taxonomy (NCBI): domain Eukaryota; kingdom Metazoa; phylum Chordata; class Actinopteri; order Perciformes; family Cyclopteridae; genus Cyclopterus; species Cyclopterus lumpus. Next base: position 6,587,442 of record NC_046988.1, on the reverse strand, counting down.
CAAGGAGATTAATATCATATGTACACATAGAGATACAAGTATTGGTGTGGTCATTTGAGACTAGGGTGTTAAGTGACAGAACACATACAAGTTTCACTCTGTTGGAGTTCAAAGAAGAACTTGTATCAGAGTTTATCTGCTTGTTCTGGCTGAGTGACATGAACATGAACTATTCTCACATGATTTGTTGTCGACTTGACCTTGTGAATCACGCCTCGGGTCAGCACTTCTGAAGGGGGCAGGGAGACACCTTTTGCAGAACGAGTGAAGACACGGCAGGAGTTTGGGCTCTCTGTTGTGGAAGCTCAACTTGCAGATGGGACAGGTGTCCATGAGCCCGAAGGTGCCTTGCGGTTTCAGCCTCTCCTCCTCCGCTGGCAAACTTTCCGCCTCGTTCTCCACAATAATGACAATGTCGTCGTTGTCAACATTTTCAGCACTTTCATCCATTTTGTTTTTTTTTCTTCTTCCCCTTGCTACTTCCCGACCAATCAATACAGGGTTACGATTGGAAACAAAGGATAGTCTATTCCCGATTCACCGAGCCAGATAGCGGATGTACATTCTACTGTTATACATTACAACATTACAGACGTAGACATGTCATCCTACTCGGTGGTTTATTAAACTGTGCGTTAACAGTTTTTGTTGAAGTGCAACTATTGATAATTTCCGTTTTGGAAGCTAAATTAGCAACGTAGGCTATTTTTAACTGCACGTTATACCAGGAACCGTAAATTAAGTCCCCGGTTTGAGGCGTTTCTTATTCAAACACAATATAATGGGGTATAGTCACTGATGACTTAAATTTACGCTACATACATTGTATTTTGAAGCTGATATGTCCATGGGAAAGGCGGCCATCTGTGCAGAAGGTAAAAACACATACCACATATTACCCAGGCTGCACCACGGTACTTTAAAGCTACAGGGCCCGATTAGGGACAAACTTTATTCTATGGGGAGGCAACTTGAAATTTGTCATTTTCAACCAGTGGTCACCAATGTGTATAATATTGGGCCCCATATGTATTAAAAAAAATTCATTATCAAACCTCTTTATACTTGTAAATGTGTTAGATACGGTTGGTTTATCTGTTAGATGTTAATGTTTCTTTTTAGTTATCACTCTCAGTTATTTGCCAGTTAAGGTGGGAGGATCCTACAGTGGAGGATGGTCTTTCTCTTTGGGAGGAGTTTTAGCTGTGATCAAAGAGCAGCAAGACAGGCCTCAATAACTCTGTCAATATTTGCCATTTGGCATATATATTCTGAGCCTTTGAATAAAGATACATATAGAAGCACTGGGAAGGTTTGTCCTTGACGACTCACACTTTGAAGAGCATGGACTTGACAGCTGAGAGTCACTCCATTCCTCTGAGTGATGGAAACAGCATACCTTTAATGGGACTGGGAACTTATGGAGATCCCCGCACGGTAAGACACACTATTTAACTAGATTGCTTATAGGACATTCATTAATGACTTACATGTAAGTCACACAATCAAAATAAGTTTTCACTCAAGGAGATTAAGTGATCTTCTAAGATATTATTCAATATCTTTTTTTTTTTTATAGACCCCGAAAGGAACTGCATACGAATCAGTCAAATTGGCAATTGAAACAGGGTACAGACACCTTGATGGGGCTTTGGTCTATTTTAATGAACATGAGGTGGGACAAGCTATCAGGGACACAATTGCAGATGGAACTGTGAAGAGAGAGGACATCTTCTACTGTGGGAAGGTTTGAAAAGTTTGATTGGATGCATATAATTCCTGTTTTGGCATGCCCAGTTAATTTTTTACTTTAACAAAAAAAACAGCAACAACTAATCCATTTCCGTCTGCACTGATCATGCAGTTGTGGAACACGTTCCATTCACCGGATCTGGTTCGGCCTGCTTTGGAGAAAACATTGAAGACGTTACAGTTGGATTATGTTGACCTCTACATTGTAGAAATGCCCACAGCCTTCAAGGTATGCATATATTTAATGTCACATTACAACAATATTTTTTGTTTATTTATTACATTTTATTGATACTCATTGCTGGTTTATTTCCCCTCGCTGAATTTGTACGTATTTTCTGAAGCCAGGAGATACATTTTACCCCAAAGATGAGAACGGGAAGTACATGTATCACGAGACAGATCTCTGTGCAACATGGGAGGTGAGACTTATTTGTAAAGAATTTAAAGAGAACACAGACTATGATTTTAACAATTTAATATGACAATCAGCTCTGCCTTTTCTCTCTGCTCAATTTATAAATACATTCATTCACACCCATATTAAATGAAGAATCCCTAGGTCAATAACACAGAAAGAAATACAAAGCACTGGAATAATAACAGTCTCCTGTGTTGTGTGCCTGTGAAATGTTTATGTTCAAAGTCTAACTGTGTGACTTTGATCTCTTTTACGGTGCGGACAGGCTTTGGAGGCTTGCAAAGATGCTGGACTGATAAAGTCTCTTGGAGTATCCAACTTCAACAAGAGACAACTTGAGTTGATCCTAAACAAACCTGGGCTAAAACACAAGCCTGTGTCAAACCAGGTAGAGACAGGATCATCATCTGGTGATAAGGCAACTCTCACAAATACATTCAAATTTGGATAATAGAAAGAAAAGAAACCTTAGACAAATGCAAGAAAATGCCTCAAAGACTTAGATTTATGTTAAACAAATATAATTAAAAAATATAGCGATGTCCTCAGAAAACTTGCATTGTAAATAAACACTGAATAATACTCAGGTGAAGAATTAAGTCTTTCTTCAGCAACTGACAAAAACTATTTGTGCCCTCCCTTTTTGAAAACAGGTTGAATGCCATCCCTACTTCACTCAGCCAAAGTTGCTTGAGTACTGCCAGCAGAAAAATATTGTCATTGTGGGATACAGCCCTCTGGGGACATCTAGAGATGCATCGTGGTATGAGAGAGAAACGCTTTTTATCACATTCAGTTAATGTGTCACTTCTAAAAGTCACTTTTAAAATCATTAACTGCTGTGTAAATACCAATCATTTCAACAGGGTAAACCTAAAATGTCCCCCATTGTTGGAAGATGAGTTACTGGCATCAATTGCTAAAAAGTATAACAAGAACACAGCCCAGGTGGCGTTGAGGTTCAATGTGCAGCGAGGAGTGGTGGTCATTCCAAAGAGCTTCAACCCTGCTCGCATTAAGGAGAACTTTCAGGTTGGTTTATATGGTATCAGCTTAGACAACCATTGAGCATGTTCTGGGTATAGAGCCTGCAACGGATCATCTAGAAAAACAGTAAATAAATAAAATGTGTTTTTAAAATTTCTTTAAACACTGCAGATATTCAACTTCTCTCTTTCTGATGCCGAGATGAAGACAATTGAGGGATTGAACAAGAACATTCGTTTTGTGGAGCTTCTCATGTGAGTATGGCAGGCTACACTACTGCGAGTTATGTTGTGTACCTGTAAGACATAAACCAATAAATACTATTTATCTTTATTGACTCAACAGGTGGTCTGATCACCCAGAGTATCCATTTCACGATGACTACTAGCTCCAGATGTCAAGACTTTAATTACATGTGTTCAAATAAGCAGGCTTTCCCATGTAGTGCCTTTTCCTTCAAAATCATTTTGGTAGTACTTTTATCGTGCATTTCATGAACTATTTGATGTAGACTTTACTTTAATGATGAAAGTGATTGAATTAAAGACCATAGTGTGTTCTATTTTCAATGCAAGCCTTTGTGGTTGATTTAAAGACATTAGGTAAAAACACACTCTCGAGTGTCCACTTGGCAGGAACCAAGTGGACGATGGCTCCTGCCATTTGTAAGCTGTTCTAGAATCCGCAATCGGTCATTGTTGTTGTATTTGAACAACAACGGCTATTTATGAGTGTGACATTATAGATTGAGCAGTAAATAGTAAGTTAGATCACGTATTCGGCTGAAATTTAACGCGAACCTCTCTAGAAATAGTGCTGCCTTCATGTGCCGTGGGACATTTTCATTTATGCAAATGTAGTGTCCAGAAAGTGGTCAAAATCTATTGAAAGGTATACAGTTACTCAACGTCTGGCGTCTAGTTAGCAGCCGTGCCATGTAGGGTTGTAACAAGTAATGCGACCACAAGTATCCCTAATTACAAACAGAATGTCATTGTTTCCACTTCATTTTACTGATTCAACAACAATAGCAGGCATTATTCGCCGTTTATGGGACAACGTTGTTGCAGATTTCAATTTCCAGGCAATACACTGCCTTTTGATGCAACCTGCGAACTCGGAAGTGGTAAGACGTTTCCGAGTGTTGTTGAAGGCACCACAACAGCAATCCAACCTTGCTAGTTGTAGCTAGCACGTTGGCTAATGCGGATACACCACCCGTGGACGACGTTATAATACACGAGAAGAGACACCCGACAGGACAAAGCAACAGGATTAGAGCCCCGTTTTCTACGTGATTCCGATTCCCTCACCGAATCCACGGCAGACTGTCCCGCTCAGCCGACTTTCTCAGCTCACGTCAATGTTAGCTGCGCAATGAGCAGCGGCAGCTAAACTGATCTCGGCGAAACCAGATTAGCCGTGTGCTAGTTTCATCAGCGCCTCCGACGCGTCAATGAATGAGGGCTGTCGCGCGGACAGAAGGCACCTAGTAAACAATGTACGCCTGCTGCTAGCCTCCTCCTTGTTGTGGTCCAGCCCAGGTTCGTAGCTCTCGGATGCTCGAAGAAGCGGACGTGGAGGCGAGAGATTCGTTTTGGGGACGCCCGCAGAGGGAGCGTGATTACGTTAACTAGTTAGCTGATGGACATCAGCAGCTAGCCGCAGGACTAATCCAGCCGTCGACAAGTTTGTTGGAAATGCATCGTCGCGAAGAAACCACACATTGCACAGGTACATAGACGGAGCGATGCTAGCGGTGTGATGACAAAGCCGGAGTGCTTTTGTTTCCAAACTTATTTTCTAATCCCGTGATCGCCCCCATCGGGCCAGGTCCTCACCGCGGAGTGGATTTATTTGGGAAGTTGTCGTTTTTTTCCTCCGAGAAGAAACGCGATGGCGCTTCGGACAAACCTTGCCCTCCGTCCCAGGTAGGGGAGTGGTGGTGGTGATCCCCGGCCCGGCTTGGCCCGGCCCGGCCCGCTGTTTGCGGACGATGATGGCAAGGCGCTGATCATTTTTCGGCTCTTGTTGTTGTTGTATCCATGCCTTCACCTTCAAACCATATTATGATTCGCAACTGGGATGCCATGTCATTGAAGTGAATAGTTATTCGAGATTTTTGAAGGATCATGACGGAAACGGAGGAAGTTCCCCAAGACGACACTTATTGGAAATAATCATGGACTGTTGAGATCAACTGGGCGCATTTTCTTTTTTTAATCCAAAACTATTTTTTTTTTTTTTTTTTTAAAGTGTGTTTCACTTGCACCACACCAACATGTCGGCATTTGCTGAGTTCGTACCCCCTCCAGAATGCCCGGTGTTTGAGCCGAGCTGGGAGGATTTCTCGGACCCTTTAGGGTACATCAACAAGATCCGACCCATTGCAGAGAAAACGGGCATCTGCAAGATCCGACCCCCCGAGGTAAAACTCTCATCTTAATATCCAACATTGAAATAAGCGTTGAACTTGAGCCTTCGAGCCTGTTATGATCCTGCGTAGTGGTGGTTCGCCCGGGCCTGTGTGGATTCTGCGATCCGCAACGACGTTAATAGTTCCCATTACGCCAATAGAGGTCAAATACGGCTAATTTTATTTGCACTCAAACGGTGCACATTTTGTACTTCGGTGGCCTTTTTTGGTTTGCCTTTTTTTAATAGCATAAAAGTTTTGCACAGGCGAAATGTATTCAACAGTTCCGGTCACAATTCCTTTGTTTTTGTTTTTCCTCGTCGCGAGCTGAGTTCACGGCACTGTGATTGTGACGTTAGCTGCGAAGATGCGACACTGGGCTGCACGCGGGCCTGTCAGATTATAAAGCAATATTTATGCTGTTATACAGACTCGCAAGAAAGTGCATTTACATTTACATTTACCATGTGTCTGTGTGGCCAGCAAAGCATCAATACTCTTCCAGGATATACATTATTTATATATATATATATATATATATATATATATATATATATATGTGTATAGCTTTAAATTTGCATTATTTATGCAGAGGTGGTCCTATAGCCTACAAACTGCACTTTGTAGATGAGTGTGTATACTTATTCTGTGTGTATGAGTATTATGTGATAAATAGTCATGTTCTGCAGGTGCTCTTCTTCCAAGTTGCAGTGTTGTTTTTGTTGTTGTTTTTGTTGCTGCTGCAGCTGTCATTTCCTCATTGATTTGGGGATGCGTTCATGATCCTTTTTTCTCGTCTATCAGGACTGGCAGCCTCCCTTTGCCTGCGACGTGCGCAACTTCCACTTCACTCCTCGAGTACAAAGACTTAATGAACTTGAGGTGAGTTTTGCGAAGAAGTTGCAGACAGACACAACAATAATACTGGAGTGAGGGCAGGTCACAGGCGCTGTTTTCTGAATAGCAGCCAGAGTGACATGTGTTTTGAAATTATTTTGCCTGCTTTGCATTTTGATCGGCGCGTTTGGGAGAAACCAGGAAACGCTGTTTTGAGATGTGCTGAACTCATTATGCTATAAGCTCCCTAGATACAACTATGCAGACTCCACCTACAATGTCTTCTGCCTTGCACCTGTTGAGCTGCATGTTTCTTCAAGCCTCCAATTCCCTTTCATGTACTTTAACGTGTGCAGAGTGTAAAGCGAGAGCAGCAGGACGGCTCCTTTGTAGGGGCTCTAAGGTTTTCACAGTATGGTGGTGTATCAGTGTGCGGCCATTCAAATGTAATTTTGCCTGAGGTGTCCAGTGTTCATAAGAGCAGAACAGTGTGCTGCATTTAGAGTCCTCTCTCCTCTCTCTCCTGCCTGTCCAGGCCCTCACTCGGGTGAAGCTCAACTTTCTGGATCAAATCGCAAAGTTCTGGGAGCTGCAGGGATCCAAGACCCGATTTCCTCATGTGGAGAGAAAAGTGCTCGACCTCTATCAGCTCAGCAAGGTGAAAAATTATTGACACTTTTTTTTACTGTACTGTTGTTTTTTGACTCACTATATATATATAGATATATATCTATATCTATATATATTTATTTATTTATTTATATATATATATATAAATAAAAGCTTTAATTTAATTTAGTTTCCTGTGTGTTTAGCAGTTGTTTTGCAATTGGTTGTTAAAAGCTAGTATAAATGCTCACATCGGACACCTGTGTGTTTCAGATCGTGTCCTCGGAGGGTGGTTTTGAGACTGCGTGTAAGGAGAAGAGGTGGTCCAAGGTGGCCAGCAGGATGGGCTTCCCAGCTGGGAAAGGCACCGGCTCGCTGCTGCGCTCCCACTATGAGAGGATCCTTTATCCATATGAACTCTTTCAGTCTGGGGCAACGCTGACTGTGAGTGCTGCTCATTTAACCGAAGCTTACACAGTCTGAGCGGGTGATTTTATTCTGCTATTTTATTTTTATCGTGTACTTTTTTTTTGGACCCAGAGTCCCTCTGAATTTTCCATCTAGAATTATTTCATACTATATTAACCAAACTTCCCGAACCAACTCGCACACATATAATGTCAAAACCTTCAACGGACCGATTTCAAAAGGCTTCAAAAGCCCAACTTGTTTTCACTCCACTCCTTTCTCCAACCAGGGCATCCAGCGCCTATACGAGGAAATAGACGACGAAGAAGAGGTGGATGAGGGAGTCGGTGAGGAGGCAGAGGAGGAAGAGGAGCAAGATGAGGAGGAGGAGGAAAAAGATGGAGAGGGTGATGCAATGCAGACTAAAGAGCGGCTTCTGCCTGAGAGACGCTCCAGGCGCCTTAAGTCTGAGGTAAATAATAATAATAACTTTATTTATATAGCACCTTTAAAAACAAGGTTTACAAAGTGCTCTACATAGAAGCAAGGCAAAACATAACATAAACATTTCAAGTAAAAAAAAAAAAAGTATATATCACCAAGTATATATATATATATTGCCATATAGGCAATGAACACAATAATGGAATAGAAAAATACAAATACAAAATAAAGCGGAACAGAAAAACTAAAATAGGGGAACCAAAGAACTGCATAAAAGGACAACATCACTTAAAAGCAGTTCTATAAAAATGGATTTTAAGAAGTAATTTAAAAGAAGCTACTGATTCTGCGAGTCTTATCCCCTCAGGTAAATCGTTCCAAAGTCGAGGGGCTCTAACGGCAACAGCACGGTCACCCTTTGATTTAAGCCTTGACTTTGTAACGGCCAGAAGGGCCTTGAAGGGCCTTGAAGGGGGCCTTGAAGGGCCCCACCGGAGGATCTAAGGCTGCGAGCTGGCTCATATGGGGCTAACATTTCAATGATGTAGCTTGGGGCCAGATGAAATGGGGGGTAAAGAATTTTGTAGTGTATATATACTTGGGTAGGAGATCATTACACCCACACAACCGTTTTGCCAAGCTGATCTCAAAAGTGTAATAAGTTGTTAGTTATATTTAATAAGATTTGTAGTTAAATGTGATTTAAAGTAATTTACATAGTGTTATTTATTCCTTTAACATTCAGTCCTTTTGATTTGAGCATCCCTCTTTCAGCTGTGCATGCATGCTTCCAGAGGCCGGCTAACGTTTGTCCTTTTAGCATCCTGCTAAACCCTTTGTTTCAGAGTCTGCTGTTGTTGTGTTTCTCTAGAGGGAAAACAGGAGCCAAAAGGCCTCAAGATCTTTGGTACAAATCCCAAGATGGTTGGCTTGGAGATTGTGTCAGCTGGTAAGTATTATTATTTTGTACCTGCATTTTTAACACACGGTTGACACTGAGCACAAAGTCAGCAGTGTTACTGTGAGTATTTCTATTCTCACACCCCGCCGCTTTCTCCCCTTTTTTAGATGACGGATTCAGCAAGAAGCAGCGTCACCTCAAAGCCCAGGCCTTCGCCATTAAATGAGGCCACGGAAAGAGACCCTGGAGGTCAACTTTGTGAGTGCCAGCCCATTTCCTGGTGGTGGTTGTTTATTGCACCTGTGAGGAACTCTGGGTCATGACCAATGCCGTGTGTTCTGTGGCGATTTCCCCCAGATCGACCTGTACCTTTGCCTGGTGTGTGGGCGGGGCGACGAGGAGGACCGGCTCCTGCTGTGCGACGGCTGTGACGACAGCTACCACACCTTCTGCCTCATCCCGCCTCTACAGGACGTCCCTAAGGGGGACTGGCGCTGCCCTAAGTGTGTTGCTGAGGTGAGGCGCCAACGCTGTCGGGCCAGTCAAACATTTTAAAAGAAAGATTAAATAAAGATTCTGGCACGTAGAAATGCACATGCATAATATCGTATTAACACTCAGTCTAAAACTGAATGTCTTTTTGAGCTATTCTATTCATCTAACGAATGATACGAGTTGTTATTAATGTCCTCCTCTCTTACATATTCAACTCCATATGCATAATGCACATGATGTAAATTTCTATTATGATGAATCTTCCGTCACAGGAGTGCAGTAAACCCAGGGAGGCATTTGGCTTCGAGCAGGCAGTGAGGGAGTACAGTCTGCAGAGCTTTGGTGAAATGGCCGACCACTTCAAGTCGGACTACTTCAACATGCCCGTTCACGTATGTACAATCCACTCAGTGAGCTGGAGTACGCGTGCTGCTTCCATTGGTGTCCTTCCATCGTCTGTCTCTCACGCATTGTGCTGTAACAATGAGAGGTTAAACGTGTTGCAGGCCTTTTCCCTGTTGAGAGAAGGCAGGCGATTTAGTTATTTCCGCCTTGTGCCTCCAGATGGTCCCCACGGAGTTGGTGGAGAAAGAGTTCTGGGCGCCTGGTCAGCAGCATCGAGGAGGACGTCATCGTGGAGTACGGAGCTGACATCAGCTCCAAGGAAGTGGCAGCGGCTTTCCTGTCAGGGACGGCAAAAGAAGGCTACTAGGAGACGAGGAGGTGAGAAGATTGTTACTTAATGTTTCCGTAAACTGTTGCAAGTGTACGTTTTGGGTTATTCTTTTTTTCATGTGTTGTCTGAGAATATGAATCTTGTATTTGTAAGTTAATAGGTCACGTTGAGCTTCAATAGAAGCCCAGCTTATTATTTTCTTAAACTTTCTATCAGAGGTTTATAACCGGCAAAGTACTTTTTGATGGGGATGCCCCTGGGTCCTAGAGGCATTACCAGGGTCATTTATTCATCAGACTTCCATCTCACAGATTGCCTTAAAGCTTTTTTAAATTTTATTACTTCATGGCGGTACGTTAAGTAAAAACATGACATCTGCCCTGAAGTGGAAAAAAGCACTTTGTTTCTTCTTCTATTAGGAGTATGCCAACTCAGGCTGGAACCTGAATAACATGCAGTGCTGGAGCAGTCGGTGCTTACCCACATCAATGTGGACATCTCGGGTATGAAGGTGCCCTGGCTCTATGTGGGCATGTGTTTCTCCTCATTCTGCTGGCACATCGAGGACCACTGGAGCTACTCCATCAACTTCCTGCACTGGTGAGACAATTCGGACACATGTATGGTTGGTGAAAAGTACACTATTAGCAGCAAAAACATCCTGCAGACAATTTAAAAAAGTAAATTCTTGTTTTATTCATGCTCGTAAAAACGGACCATATTCTGTTCCACTCGTTTGCCTCTTTGCAAAAGGGCATCAGCGGATTATCTTTAATGTTAATTCTTTCCTCTGTTCTCCAGGGGTGAACCGAAGACGTGGTACGGAGTGCCGGCCTCTGCAGCAGAAAAGCTGGAGGCCGTGATGAAAAAGCTGGCTCCAGAGCTGTTTGACTCCCAGCCGGACCTCCTCCATCAACTGGTCACCATCATGAATCCCAACGTCCTCATGGAGCACGGTGTCCCCGTATGTAGTCTTGAGCCGTGATGTTTTGTGGGGTTGGATCTGATTTAGATGTTGGCCGTGTGGTCCATGTCGGTTATTAGTGACGCGCGCATGCATATTTCCTCCCTCAGGTGTACAGGACCAATCAGTGTGCAGGGGAGTTTGTGGTGACCTTCCCCAGGGCTATCACAGTGGCTTCAACCAGGGCTACAACTTCGCAGAGGCCGTTAACTTCTGCACCGCTGACTGGGTGAGTGAAAAGCCAATACTTATTCTTATTTATTTTTAAAAAATGGATACACTGAAACGTTTTGTTTGTTGAATGTGCTCATTCATCTTTCGCAGCATCCCCTTAGTTACCGATGGGTCGTCAGTGTGTGGCCCATTACCGACGCCTCCACCGCTACTGCGTCTTCTCCCACGAGGAGCTGCTGTGCAAGATGGCTGCTGATCCAGAGAGTCTTGACGTGGAGCTGGCCGCCGCCGTCTTCAAGGAAATGGGAGAAATGATGGAGGAGGAGACAAAACTCAGACTGGCTGTCCAGGAAAAAGTAAATGCCTTTGTCTTCTTTTATTTTGCTCAATTATGCTTAGAGAAGTTCTGGGTGATTAGCAGTTATCTGGCTTTGAACTTGTGGCCTTACCTGTAGTTTAATAAAGCCGCTAATAGCTCGACTCGTGCCTATTCTGTGTCCCCTATCAAATGGCACGTTTAAATATTGTCGCAGTATGTTCAGAGATGGCCTCACCCTGGTCTCCCCTCATGTCTACAGGGGGTGCTGTCGTCAGAGCAGGAGGTTTTTGAACTGTTACCCGACGATGAGCGCCAGTGTCACAAGTGCAAGACGACCTGTTTCCTGTCTGCGCTGACCTGTTCCTGCAGCCCCGACCGACTGGTCTGTCTCAACCACGCCGCAGATCTCTGTGACTGCCCACTCGGCAATAAGTGTCTTCGGTAAGCGATCTGATGATGATGTCTAACGGCATGAACATGAGCAGCACGCCGTCAATAACGCCAATTGGTTTTGACCTCGACATCCATTTGACCATTTATGCCACATTCCCAAGTATATATCTGCGTGATGTATTCAGGTATCGCTATGATCTGGAGGAGTTCCCGTCCATGCTGTATGGGTCAAGACACGGGCTCAGTCTTATGACACCTGGGCAAAGAGGGTCACAGAGGCCTTGGCTGCTGACCAGAAAAACAAGAAGGTTACAAACCTAATTACTACTACTAAGATATGTACATGTTGCACATCTCTCTGTGCCATTGCGTGATTTCTTTTCATTCTTTTACTTTGTCCCATAGATCTTATTGAGCTCAGGTTTTGCTGGAGGACGCAGAGGACAGGAAGTATCCGGAGAAAGCGCTGTTCCGACGGCTGAGAGAGATGGTCAAAGAGGCAGAGACATGCTCCTCTGTAGCTCAGCTGCTGCTCAGCCGCAAACAACGGCACAGGTCAGTGGACATGGATACACAGGGTCTTAATGTCATCCAACAGAAAAGCAATTTACTGATAACCCGGCATGAATGGACATTTCATTTTTCCATTTGCAAATCAATACCCCATCTGCTCTGGTTCAAAGGTGAACTAAACCGGTACTATTTTTTTTCCATGTGTGTCTGCAGCACCCGTCTGCGTTCCGAGAGCAGTCGTAACCGTACAAGCTGACGGTGGATGAGCTCAAGGCCTTCGTCGATCAGCTCTACAGGCTGGCCCTGCATCATCAGCCAGGCCAGACAAGTCAAAGGTGAGTCCCCTCAATACCTATGTGCTGGTTCAGGCACTCAGTTTATCAATGAAATACAGTTCACACCGTGATTAATTCCCTTTATTCTCTTCCCTATTCCCTCTTTTCCCTACTAACACCTATATAAACTCAATACTATTGAATTTTCCTCACAATGTGTCTGTCTCTTCTCATGTCCCAGGAGTTACTGGAGAATGTGGAGGACTTCCACGAGCGAGGCCCAGGTGGCACTGTCAGACGTGATGCCCGATTCCTCCAAGCTGCAGGCGCTATTGGACCTGGGCAGTGGCCTGGATGTGGAGCTGCCAGAGCTGCCCGACTGAAACAGGAGCTCCAGCAGGCCCGCTGGCTTGATGAGTGGGGCTACTACAACTCCCTCGGACTTGTGTGTTTTGGCCTAGTTCTTGTAATTGGGCCTCATGTAACACGGTGCCGTCCTCATCATATTCCAGGTGCGCGTCACCCTGGCCGATCCTCACCGCGTCACCCTGGAGCTGATGAAGAGGTTGATCGACTCTGGGGTGGGCCTGGCTCCCCACCACGCGGTGGAGAAGGCCATGGCCGAGCTGCAGGAGATCCTCACTGTCCTCTGAGAGGATGGGAGGATAAGGCCCGCGCCTGCCTGCAGGCCAGGTGAGCTTTCACACAGACACATCTGCAAACACTCCATGGGGATGTTTGCACCTTCCTAATTAATCGTCCCATGCCTGTCTGTCCTGCAATAACCCCAGGCCTCGACACAGCATGGTGACCTTGGAGAGCATTGTGCTGGAAGCTCGAACATTCCAGCATACCTACCTAATATATTGGCCCTCAGAGAGGCCTACTGAAGGCCAAAGACTGGACATCTAAGGTGGAAGCCATTCAGGTACTGTCTATGTGTACACTACTTCATTTAGGATTCTTTCTGATCTATATCTAAAGCCATGTTTCCCTTTTGGGATCTTTGATTGAGACTTAACCCATGTCTCGCTGCTCTGAATCAGCTGAAATGTTTCTAACTTCTCTTCTGCTATGTTTCCACCTCACACAGAGTGGCAACAGCTACGCGTACCTGGAGCAGCTGGAGAGCCTACTGGCCAGGGGTCGCTCCATTCCTGTCCGGCTCGATCCACTGGGTCCAGGTAGAGTCTCAGGTGGCCGCAGGCTCGAGCCTGGAGGGAGAGGACCGGTCGCACCTTCCTCAAGAAGAACTCCACGTACACACTGCTCCAGGTGGGCCACCAGGGGAAAGAAAGTTGATTTGACGCTTGCCCCCCAGATATATACATCTTAAAATTGTAGTTGAGACTGCATATCTCATGCTGTATTTGGGAACTTAAAGTAAGGGCTGTGGAGTCTCCAGATCACATATGTATCTGTTGTTGTTGACTCTACTGCCTTATCTACTGTCAGCTGAAAAAAACACATTATGTTGCGATCCTATTGCGCCTCATCTTTTAGGTCCTCAGCCCTCGCGTGGGACATCGGCATCTACGGCAACAGCAAGAGCAAGAGGAAACGCGTCAAGGAGCTCATGGAGAAAGGAGAGGGAGGCTTTGACCCTGACGCCCTCAGCGACCTGGAGGAGAGCCTCGAAGAGGTGCGAGACCCGTCAACCGTCGTAGCCGCCTTCAAAGCCAAAGAGCATAAAGAAGTGGAGGCCATCCACTCACTCCGTGCTGCCAATTTAGCCAAGATGGCCATGGCCGACCGCATCGAGGAGGTCAAATTCTGCCTGTGTCGAAAGACGGCCAGCCGGCTTCATGTTGCAGTGCGAGCTCTGTAAGGACTGGTTCCACGGAGCCTGCGTTCCCCTGCCTAAGACGGGAACTCAGAAGAAGGCGGGTGTGGGTTGGCAGAGCAATAGCAAAGACTCCAATTCCTGTGTCCGCTGTGTCAGAGGTCAGGAGGCCGAGACTAGAGACCATCCTGTCGCTGTTGGTTTCGCTGCAGAAACTGCCGTTGCGTCTTCCAGAAGGAGAAGCTCTCCAGTGTTTGACAGAGAGGGCAATGAGCTGGCAGGTATGGGATTACTGATCAGTACCGCTCTCTGTTGATCGCTTAATTTTCGGGGTTTTCTTTTGATCTCTACTTCCTCACGCTGGTCTTACTGTCCCACCAGGACCGAGCGCGTCAATCTCTGGCCACGGAGGAGCTGTCCTCAGCCCTGGCCAAGCTGTCTGTGCTGAGCCAGCGCATGGTGGAGGCAGGCGGCGAGGGAGAAACTGAGAAGATCATCAATGCAGAGCTGCAGAAGGCTGCTGCCAACCCGACTTGCAGGTACTTAAATGATCTTACATTGTTCTAATTCCTGCTCCAGTACAGTACGTCGGGGAGACTCTAGGAATGCTGTTTTGAGGCGTGGACTTGTGGTTTCCACTGGAGCTTGTATGAAAAAATAGAATGCACCAGAAGAGGGCACTAATGTGTGAAGTAAACCACAAGACTTGTTCTCTAATGTGAATAAATGCAGGTGATCTGACTTTAAACCATTTAAATCAGGCAGATCTCAATAAGGACTATAAACATATACCATAAACCTGTTCGATAGAAGTATCTCATCAAATACAAGACACGTAAGCGACATCGATCATGCATGTGCACTTTTCTGTTCTTCTCCAGGCCACATCCAGACCTTCCAGCAGTCGGGGTTCAGCAGAGCCGCATCACCTCGCCAATCCGTGGACTATGATGACGAGGAGAACCGACTCAGAACGAGGACATAAGGGAGACTTACGGTTTATGACATGAAGGTATGCGAGGCGAGGGGTTGTTGTTCAGGCCGCCAGTCAGCGAGCAGGATGTTTTTTTTTATAATTCCTCGCTGTTGCTGTTTGTTTTGTTGCAGCACCCAGGCGAGGTGAAGCCCTACCTGTTCTGCGATGAGGAGATTCCTGTTAAGTCTGAGGAGGTGGTCAGCCACATGTGGCCAGCTGCCACGCCCTCCTTCTGCGCGAACACGGCCTACTCCTCAGCCTCTAAGTCCTGCGTGCAAAGTGGAGGCCACGTTCACATGACTAAGATGTCTTAGTTCACAAAATGATTCTGCTTTTGTAACACACATTTAATTACTCTCCTCTGAGAGATGCCAGTTTTGTTTGTGTCTCTGATTTAGGAATACATGCTGTGCCTTCATCCTCTCTCACAATATTTACATTTCAGACATTAGCACGCCCAGAAAGCAGCCCAGGAAGACCCCTCTGATACCTCGCAGCCTGGAGCCGCAAGTGCTCGAGCTATCCCCGCAGGCTAAGGCACAGCTGGAGGAGCTGATGATGCTGGGAGATCTGCTGGAGGTGTCCCTAGATGAGACCCAGCACATCTGGTAGGATCCTGCAGGCCACGCATCCCCCCCTCTGAGGAGAGATTCCTACAAGTCATGGAGGTAGGGAGGTCATCCCATCATGCAACCTGGTGGCGCACCTGGGAAAATGCTGTGTAGCAACCAAACTTTCATTTGGGTTTGATTCAATTGCTCTGGTTGGTTCTGATGAGGTGTTTTGAGATCATGTATAGGTCAATTTAGGTTAAAGAAAGTATAGAATTATAATAACGATCTCGTTATGTCTGTCCTTTATTTTCCACAGCCCGACGACTCTCTGATGGACAAGCCTCTGAAGCTCAAGCTTAAAGAGTCGGAGAAGAAGAGGAAACGGAAGCTCGAAAGAGCCGAGCACCACCATATGCTGATGGCTGCCGCCGCCGCGCCGGTGGGAGCCTCAGCAATGGGCGAAATAAGACCAGCCAAGTCCAAGGAGCTGAAAAGGGTCGGTCTGGAACTGGGCCTCGGGGGCAAACCCAAGAAGAAGAAACTAAAGCTCAATCTCGACAAGAACCGGGAGATGAAGCAGCTGGCCAAACGGTTAGCCAAGGAGGAGAAGGAGAGGAAGAGAAAGGAGAAGGCGACGGCCAAGGCAGAGACCATCAGGGAAGGGCTGGAGAAGAGGAAGGAGAAGAAGATTCTCGACATTCCCTCCAAGTATGACTGGTCCGGGGCCGAGGACTCCAACGACGAGAACGCTGTGTGCGCAGCCAAGAACTGCCAGAGACCCTGTAAAGATAAGGTGAGCATTTTTCACTACTTTTGGAAAAAATTCTACCTGAAAGTTGCGATTAGATGATGAAATGCGTCTTTTCCCACAAATATTAGTATGTACTTGAGATTGTGTTGTCAAGAAGTTTCCGTAAAAGAGGACGGGGGGGGGATCGTAGATGAGTGATAGCTCCAGTTTAGCAATTAACAGAGGTCACATGGGAACATGTGGCTGCGCACGGTTAAAGTTATGTATGTTTGAAATCATGTTTTGAATCTTCATCGAAATCTGTGTATTTACGAGCGATGCAGACTAAATGTGTGTGATAATTTGTAAAATAGTATACATTACATTACTATATACTGTATACTGTATACTATATACTGTATACTCAATCAGGTCCGATTTGAGTCCAGAACTGCTGAAACTATTACTTAAATGTAATCCTCCAATAAGTTTCTTTAAAAGTTTTTTCCAATAGGGTGTCTCCACACCCGTTCTGTCCGACCAATTGTCCAAAACCTCAAAGACGTTGCCGTTTACAATGATGCATTGAAAACTACCATTTAGACCTGACAATTGTGGGATTAAAAATGGCTGCAACGGGTTGCGATGTCTCACATCTGGGAGATGGAAACAGTTACATGTGTTTCCACACAAGTTCACTCCATTTTCACAGGTCCAAATGTGTTTGTTGTGCTCCCTTCTGCTAATTTAAAAGCCGTGAATAGATTTAGGACTCGGCGCCGTGTTAAAATGTAGCTGGGCTTGTAACTCTGCAATGCAGTTGGAGGACCGTGATGTTCACCTTTTTTAAGACACCTCAAGTCTTAAACGGCGAGCGAGTCAATCGCGAACACATTTGGAAAAAAACATCATGGAACTTTATTGGATATCACCAGCTGATAACCGCACTGGAACACCTTAAGGAGAGTTACACATCACGTATTAACAGGACACACAGATGTGGTGCTTTTTGGAGAGACTGCCAGCCGAGTTAACCAGTGGCCAGTCGCCGGCCCCCGTGTGTCCAACAGGGCAGCTAATCAGAGCGGAGGAACTGGGGGGCTTGCAGCTCAGTGGGAGGAGTAGAAATTATGATGTGTAAAACACCGTCTCATCAGTGTTTTGACAGTTATGTTACAGCTCTGGTCTCTCTCTCGTACATTAGATCAATAAAAACAATGACTAACCTGTAGCTTTAACACCTGCTGTTAAACATTACTCAAGCAGACTGTCTGTTCTAAATTGTGTGTTTTGCTTGACAAACCACAGCCACGTGTTTCCTTCTCATGCTGGTTTTCTTGTTGTCCGTCCTGATCTTTCCGCATTTGTCTGGCGTTGTGCGTTCGCAGGTGGACTGGGTGCAGTGCGACGGCGGCTGCGACGAGTGGTTCCACCAGGTGTGTGTGGGCGTGTCGTGCGAAATGGCCGAGAACGAGGACTACATCTGCATGGACTGCTCCGGCAAGGCCGTCGGCGGAGAGCTGGGGATGACCGTGGAGGAGGTGGCGGAGGAGGAGGAGGAGGAGAGCGTCGTGGTGCTGTCCACGTCGATGTGCAGCGTGCAGAGTCTGCCGCCGCCGTCCGTCGTGGCCTCGTGGTCTCACGTCGCCACCGCCTCTCATCTAAGCCCGGCCGCTTCACTTCATCTTCAGCAGCAGCAGCAGCAAGAGCCTCAACAGGGCAGTTAGCGCTAAAAACAACAACAAAAAACAGCCCAGGACTGAGCTTGAATACTGTACCTCACACAATCAGCATAACACAACACCTAGGACCCAGGCTAGGGTTTCAGCCTCTCAACCTGTAAAACAAAAAGCCCTTTATGAATGAGTCTGAAGGAGGAGGGACACACCAGATGTGTTTCTGTGACCGCCTTGATTATAGAGCACAAGAAAGAAGATACCTTGCATCTGGAACTCAGAGGAGAGTCCGGCTGTCACTGTGCTCTCCAAGCACTAAGATCTGCTGAAACGGGTTGTTAGTACACACTCAAGACTTAGTCCTCCAACGACAGTTTTAAGTCTAGAGGCATCCACCAGCTACTTCCTGGTCCTCCCCGGAACAATAACACCTCATTGGTACACTTACTTCCAGTCAAACACCCAAATACTCCAGCTGTTGTATTCAGTGCAAACGGGCAAATAAACAAATGTGTCCCCAGTCGTGTGTTACTGGACGCCCTGAACCGCTCCCCTCTGCCCTCTGTGTGGCCCTTCAGTCAGTAACATCTCAATATGTAGGACGAGACTAGGAAAAACACAAATGGTTGTAATGTAGTGGAATTATTTATAATGTACATACTTTTAAGCAATTAAACAAATGGATTGTGGCTTTTTTGTTTTCTCACCTTTAATAAACTATTCCTAGTCAAATGATTGATAATTGTGATGTTTTTTTAAATTCATGGTCTATGATCAGTCCGTTTTTTTTTTTCTTCTTTGCTCTGTCGTATAGGAATGAATAAAAAAATGAAATGTTATTCTTATTGTTGTCTTGGAGGGAGGACATGACAACAACACATCTTGCAAACAAATCAAAGCAGAAGTTCAATTTAAAAGAGCTCGTGGACGGTGTCGCACACAATTTAAGACAAGTAGGTAGTAAGAAGAAACCGAGCTCTTATGTCCTTGGCTGAAATGTCAGAATGATTGGTGGTTCAAATTCTGAGGGCTCAATGGTGATTTATGGCCGTGTCATTGAGAGGTTGATTCCAAGTTGTAAGTTAATATTCACATTTCCTGTGTTACTTTAGAGGTCAATTAGAGGAGAGATGTGTTGGCATGACAATTTGCTTAATGAATGAGTCCCCTCAGTTATAAAATTGTAAATTGTGCCTTTTGTGAAAAACTAATTAATTGATAGATCTATCTTTTTTGGAGAAAGGGAGACATTTTCTGAAATGGTCCCCTGATTTTCTTGGTGGAAAAAAGAAAAAGCAACATTTTCATAAGATTTACACCAGAATATGTAAATATGTAAAAGAAAAATGCAGAGAAAGGGAGGATTGTGGATGGTGTGTGTGTGTGTGTGTGTGTGTGTGTGTGTGCTACTGCTGGGTGCTGTCCCTTCTAACTCAGCCAAGCCAAATCCGGTGTGAACAGACCCAAGCTGCTTTTTGCCTCCCCCTGAGTCGCTCACCTCTGCTACTCTGTGCTGACTGGGAGAGTTAGAAATATGCAATCACGAGGGGCTGCAAGGCGTCAACAGAATGAACCGTAATGCTACATAATTGATCTCCACATCTTCCTCGCCCGCTGCGTGTTGTGCTCATTCTGCCTGTGAGTGGAATGTCAGACTGAGCCTCAAAAGCCTTGTGTAATTATCACTTTATGTCATACTTCATAGTTTCTGTGATTTATTTTTCCCTTTATGGCTTCCCTTCTCCCTCCGTCCATCAGCGTAAAGCAGATATATATACCGTATTTTATATATACATGAGCTCCTTCCATCAAATACCTTTATTTATAATTCATAGATTTCTAATTCAACTGGGAAAACCTGAACTTCACACATGAAATTGGGACGCACTGTATTGCAGAACGGAAAAGTATGGAACCCAAAATCAAAACCGTGTTATTATTATCTTTTCTGAAAGCATAGAATAGGACATATGATACATATATATTACAGAGATGCATGATTCATTTTGTGTTTGCTCCTGCAGCAGCGGTGGTCCCCTGGCGCAGACACTGACACTGTACGGACTGCTCCGGTGTCATCCTATGGTGCACCTTATTTTAAGCATGGAGTCATGACCGGTGATGTACTTTGCTCTGAAAGGGGCAGACGAGAGCAAAGGAATAAAGAAAGAAAGAGGCTGGCCTCAGTTTAGCATTACAAGCCTCCGCCCCTCACTCCAGTCCGGTTAAATTCCTAAAACTTGAGCATTTACTGATGAACCTCCAGAGACTGCTTCAGCCCTGAGACTAGAGCCATACACAGGAGACCCAGTGGCACTGCAATGAAAGGTAAGCGACACATGTTGCAAATTGACTATCTGGAGGTTATCAGTTCAATTTAGATTGATTTAGGGTTAATTATGTTGCTATTTTAATTGCTGTATTTTTTGGGGAATTGCATTACAATACATATCTTCAGTTAAAACATATTATATATGTGTAGTAAAACTACAATTATTCCACTGTCGGTGCCTTTCTTTAGGACATCTTCACTGTTACTGAGTGCAGGCAAAACGATCCACACCAAGAAGCCTCTCTAACCAATGCTGCAACCCTCCCGTCCCCTTTTGCAGGTGACGCTGCCAAAGCGTGCGCCCCATATGGCATCAGCCAAGACAAGGGCCAGAAGCCCCCCTCGGAGGAGAAGATGGAGGAGCGGGGCCAGTGGAGCAACAAGCTTGAGTTTGTTTTGTCCGTCGCCGGCTCCATCATCGGCCTGGGCAACATGTGGCGCTTCCCGTACCTCTGCTACAAGAATGGAGGAGGTGAGTGGATGGAGGAAGAGCTCATGTCCCCTTCTAGGAATTCATTTTTAATGAATGACTTGAAATAATAATAATAATAATTCAATATTGTTCCAATGCACTTTTACAGTCAACCATGAAGTTTATTTTTTATTTTGAACATGCTAAATAAGTGGACAATTCATGATAGCTGACATGAAATTGGGAGTAAATGCACGCAAAAAAAACACATATACAATGTCAATCAAAGTCTAACCTTACTCACTTGAGCTCAGGTGAAAAAAGTAAATGTATATATATATATTTATATATCAGAACTCAGACCCCACTGGGCATGCTTGTGTAGGTGCTCAATCAGACGCCCCACTTTACCCCTCCATGGGGTGTCAGGGTCAGGGTTCAGGGCCGAGCGGGGTCAGGCAGCTGTTGTTGCTCCTTGCTCACAGCAGCTGTTCCTGCAGAGAGGCGGAACTCTGAGCACGCAAAACATCCTCGGCCACCCGACGGGACATCAACACCAAATGCCAATTAAAGAAACTTCATTTTTCATCACTTTTCTTCATGTCCTACAATATGTACTTTCATGTACTTAATACCACATCATTTAG
The DNA here is from genome assembly GCF_009769545.1 of Cyclopterus lumpus. NCBI lineage: Eukaryota > Metazoa > Chordata > Actinopteri > Perciformes > Cyclopteridae > Cyclopterus > Cyclopterus lumpus. The sequence goes on along the minus strand of NC_046988.1, from coordinate 6,565,748 downwards.
GGCTTGAGCTTGTGTGGTTTTAAAATGGTAAATGGTTTGCTTTTGTGATTTAGGTTTGTTAAAACCAGGTTATAAAGGTCCGGATTATTCAAAGGTGATCTGTTGCCAACAGTAGTAGCATTTTATAATGGGTGCAGGAAAAACATGCATGTAGTAGGTAATATGTAATTAGTAATAGAAAATCCAAGAATGGCCTATTATGTAATCGTGTATCTTGTACAGTTTCCAGTTTCCTTAAGATTTGATCTGCAGGATACTGCACACACACACTCCATGTGGGCTTTTTGGACCATTTGTCCTTATTTGAGCAAATTGACTGTAACTTTTGGAGCATTTGTTGCAGTACAAGAAGGTCCCTGGGTTACCTTTACCCAGAATCCTCTGCTCTTTTTCAACTCAGGTGCGTTCCTCATCCCCTACTTGATCTTCCTGTTCACCTGCGGCGTTCCCGTCTTCTTCTTGGAGATAGCCCTGGGCCAGTTCACCAGCGAGGGAGGCATTACCTGCTGGAGGAAAATCAGTCCGCTGTTTGAAGGTCGGTAGGACACAAAGCCACGGTGGGATCCTGGCGAAGCGCACACATTTGGAAAATGTCATATCAACATTTGATTGATTATCCTGCAGGTCTTGGCTATGGCACCCAGGTGATCGTGACTCTGCTGAACTTCTACTACATTATTGTTCTTGCCTGGGCCATTTTCTACCTGTCCTACTCCTTCTCCTGGGATCTGGCCTGGGCGTCCTGCAACAACACCTGGAACACAGGTAACAAGTGTTCTTCAAAATACACAAGGGGGGACGTTTTTAATGCGTTTAATTACCACATTTTGCTCTTTTTTTCTTCCTCAGAAAGCTGCGTGGAGTTACAGAGGAGAAACACCTCAATCGAACTAACAGCCAACCCAAATGCCACCTCTCCCGTCATCGAGTTCTGGGAGTGAGTTTTCCAGAGCGCCTCGCCTCCTCTTGGTGATCCCGCACTGTTGTGAAAACGACAGCGATGCATCATCTCCGTGTTTCTTTGCTTGTCTCTGCAGGAGAAGAGTGCTGAGGATTTCCCCGGGCCTCGACCACATGGGCTCTCTGAACTGGGACCTGGTCCTGTGTCTGTTCATCGCCTGGGTCATGTGCTACTTCTGCATCTGGAAGGGGGTGAAATCCACAGGAAAGGTGGGTGACTCGGTGACCCTTTTTATTGATGCATTTTGTTTTGACCAGAGACAGCTCTCGGACCACTGTAAGGATGACATCTGGTATTTATTTTTTCTATTTGGCATGTCTCTTTTTTTTATCGGTTCCAGCCCCCCCCCTCTCCCCGCGACCCCAGATGGATGGATGGATGTTTCTTTATTTGTTTGCATACTCATCATGCTGTATGTGTGTGTCTATATAGGTGGTCTACTTCACGGCGACCTTCCCCTATCTGATGCTGATTGTGCTGTTGATCAGAGGGCTCACCCTGCCCGGCGCTGGGATCGGCATCCAGTTTTACCTTTATCCAGACCTGGGACGCCTGTCAGACCCACAGGTACCACCATGTCACCCACAGAGCTTACTTAATGCAAGCCTAAATGCAGACCCTCAGTCATCACCAATACACAAAACCACTAAATCCCTTCGAGGGCCTTTGGAAGATGCACTGATCCCTGTGGGTGAGGGTGTACCAGGTGCAGCTATCCCATGGTTCTCTGCTAGGGAGCCTAGTTTCTGCTGAGTCCATCTGCTCTCCATGAAAGAGGCAGGCACGGCAGGGCTCGAATACAGGGTCAGGACACCACGAGGGAGCGGAAACACAAGCTCTACCAGGACCGAGCCGCAGTCAGCTAACCGGGCTCAACTGGCTCTGCTCGACTGCAATCAGAAGAGCTCCGCAGAGTCCCCAAAACATTTCATGTGTCTCGTATTGTTTCATTTCGGCTTTTATAGTGTTGTCTTACTCCTGTTTAGTCGCATGCTAGTTTGCCACAAAACTAGAGGAAGCAAAATAAAACCAATAATTAAATCTGCCATTTCCTTCTCTCTCCATATCTCCTGAGTATTCATTCCCTTTGCTATCGTATAGCCTTTTTTTGTGTATGTGATAAAGGATGAGTTTTGACTTCCTGCACCATCTATATTTGTGGAAGCTTGGGTCATTAATCAATGACGAGACAAACAAGACCAATAACAGACCTGTGGCAGTTTACTATTGCACAACTAGATCAGTCAATGATTATGAATGCTAACACTATGGATGATCTAAACCCACATGGAACGCACATGTTTGTACATCAACCAAAGTAATGTACGCGCACCTACACAGGCCTCCCTTTAGTTCCAGCGCTTTATTGTTTGTTTTGATTTTGCCTTTTGTGTAAGGTGTGGATGGATGCTGGCACCCAGATCTTCTACTCTTACGCCATCTGTTTAGGGTCGCTGACTGCTCTGGGAAGCTACAACAAATACAACAATAACTGTTACCGGTAGGTAAATAATGTATATGCATACTGTACATGCTCAAATAAACTGTGGTTCCTTCCTTAGAACATATTTACATGGTCTAATATGGAAAATAAGTCTCACTTTGAACCTGCCAATCAGGTGTGATTTCAGTGACCAGCTGTGTTGATGCTGGAAAATAATGCTGAAATGAATCTCCCGCGGTACATCTGTTCTCACCATGAATTATGTGCTGTCTGTTGCAGAGATTGCATCGCGTTATGCTTTCTGAACAGTGCCACCAGTTTTGTGGCGGGCTTTGCGATCTTCTCCATCCTGGGTTTCATGTCCTATGAGCAGAATGTTCCCATCTCAGAAGTGGCAGTATCTGGTGAGGCTTTTCCTCCCATGCACTCAACACTCAAAGAAAAGGAATAGCAATAGAGTCTCAAAGTAATCTGTTCGTGAATCCACCTGTAGGTCCCGGCCTGGCCTTCATAGCTTACCCGCGCGCTGTGAGCATGATGCCTTTCTCTCCTCTCTGGGCCGCCCTCTTCTTCATCATGATCGTCTTTCTGGGGCTTGACAGTCAGGTACGTACCTCGGGTTAATTAACACCTCCTGGTTTCTACAATGGCATTGATTACTGAGAAAATACAGGTGTGAATTGACTGTGAACAACACACATTTTAGAATGCTGCATTGCCTTTTATTTATTTATTTATATTTTGATTACATTTGTTGAATTTACTTTTACATTTGAATAAATATTTGTATTCCTATTTATACTATTCTTCCATTTACAGTTAATACACTTAATAGATCCCACCTTTTAGCATTTTTTAAAAAACTATTTACACTTTATGTTATGCATAATAACATCATTTACATTTTAGATAGCCTTTCTATTTTTTCTTATACATAAGGGCAACTGTAACATCACAATTTCCCACTGGGGATCAATAAAGTATTTCTGATTACATTTGGTACTTTGACTTTTAATAAGTAAATGTTCTTGTTTTTACTGATATACTTTTACTTTAGTAACATTCTCAATTCAAGACTATATTCAGCGTCTTATTAGTATTTCTACCAAAGTATTTGTACCCCCCTCGTCCCCTCACGCCTCTCCTCTCTCCCCCCTCACACCTCTCCCCTCCTTCACATCAGTTTGTGTGTGTCGAGAGCCTTGTGACGGCGATCGTCGACATGTACCCCACCGTGTTCCGCCGTAAAAACCGCAGGGAGCTCTTCCTGTTAGGCTTGGTCTTCCTCTCCTTCTTCATGGGCCTCATCATGCTGATGGAGGTAGGTGCACCTGATGGTTGTTTAGGGGTAAACCAGCACAGGATGCCTTGTTCTGCTGAAATAAGCTCTTACATAGTTCAACCTAGTTGACATGGTTTCACCTCTGCACAGCTGGAAACATGAATGCTCTGCAGAGGTGTCAACAGGTCATCATTTTGTAAGTACAAGCAAGTCAAAGGTTTTGTGCAACACGTCTCAGGTAAGTCTCAAGCATGTCTGAAGTCTCCAGTTTTGGGCTTCGGCGTTTCAAATCTCTTTTGCAAACTTGTAAAGCTTTAAATATCAACAGCAGAAGAATAGATTTATCTGGAGGCTGATATCCATCATGTTGCGTTGTCAAATGCTCTCACCCAGTGCGTCCAGTGCGTCTGTACTGACAATGCATTGATGAAGACAACCCTGTCATTCCAGTGTGCCCACAATATTATCTGTGGACCACATATATGTGAGATGATTGTGTAATCAGGAGTGAACCTTTCAAGTTTATCAAGAGAAATCCCACCTGCAACTCAACAGAAACATACAACAAAATATATAAATATGTATATTGCTGGAAATAATCTTTCTAGAATGGTCACACAAGCAATTTCACCAGATTTGAGTTTATTTCCTGTTTATGGTTCTGGCTGAAGGTAGATGTGTTATTATTAGGAGCATTAATTAAACTTTGATTCTAGTATTTAAGTAATTTCGAATGTGCCTTCAATCAAAATAAGTTGTAGCATGAACGTTTTCCAGATGTAACTTGGACTCAGTGCTTTTTCTCTCTCTCTTTGTAGGGAGGCATGTATGTTTTCCAGCTCTTTGATTACTATGCAGCCAGTGGCATGTGTCTTCTCTTCATGTCCATCTTTGAAACCGTCTGCATTGCATGGGTCTATGGTAAGCTGTCCTCAAACAGAAAAGGCTGTCTTTCACTGGTGAAAATGGATAAATGTGTCTCATGAGTGTTTCCCAGTGTAGACGCTGTGGAATAGTTGTCCTGATTATCGTCAGCATAGATACACATGCCTTTACTGTGTTTCTCCAGGTGCAGATCGCTTTTATGATAACATTGAGGACATGATTGGCTACCGTCCAGGACCTTACTTCAAGTACTGTTGGTTGTTCTTCACCCCGGCCACGTGCATTGTGAGTATCAACAAACTAATTAAGTAGTATCAAGGCTTTACAAAGGCTGACAGCAACAGACTCCTCCTCTCCTCTCCTCTCCTCTCCTCTCCTCTCCTCTCCTCTCCTCTCCTCTCCTCTCCTCTCCTCTCCTCTCCTCTCGTAGAAATCAGTTATTCGTTCTTCATCAATAGTAATGCATGTCTAATTGCCTCTCTAGGGTACCTTTGCCTTCTCTCTCATCAAATACACCCCTCTAAAGTACAACAACGTCTATGTGTACCCTTGGTGGGGTTATGCAATTGGCTGGCTGCTCGCTCTCTCCTCCGTGGCCTGCATTCCACTTTGGATGGTGTACAAGATCAGCACCACCCAAGGGACGTTCAGAGAGGTAACATTTTTATCCTATTTCAAGTTCTCCAGTTAGCTGGGCGGTGTCATCAGATTAATGTTATCTCATACCTGCTAACCATAGATGATGTGTTTAGTTCTTCTTCTTTCTTTTTTATTTCAGGGTCTGAACCCTTTTAAGCCCCATGCCCCCCAATTGGGGGCCGATTTACACATTATAGTTAGACTGTGTAAAATACTTCTGCACCAAAGCATCACCGAGTTATGAGCCAAAGAACACAGCAACATGAATCGCTTTAGCGCTTACAGTCACAAATGTTGCTTATCTTTGGCTTTTTAAAAAAACAAAAAACATTTTTCTTCTTCTAATCAACAAATACTGCTATATTTGGATGTATTGAACACCATAAGTAATATACAAGTGAAATATATGGTTTGGCACAAAATTCAAATTGCCCAAATGCCCATTTCGCCTAATTTATCTGTACTAAAACCTCTCTAACTTTGTTCTGCTTTACTTTATCAAAGTCAAACTTTGCAGAGAGACTGGTCCCATATTGTGCTGTGATCTCTGCTGTGCTCTGCTGTTTATGTGCATCCTTCCAAGAGATAATCATCCTGAAAGTGATTTTTTTTTTTCTAGGCGAACCTGGAAATTCAACTTTTGCTGTCTTTCATTTTTATTTACTCGTAACCAGTAACACATATAATAATATTTACACATCTGAACAAAAGCACACATGGTTTGCCTTTATTATAACACCAACATTATTCAAATAGCCTTTGTGGTTGCAGAGATACACCCTTTTTAGTTTGGGTATGTTATTTCGAGCAGAAACCTAGAAAATAGGTCAGGGCTTAAAATGATATACGTGCCAGTTTTGGTCTTGGTCTGAAAGTAGACTTTCCTGTGAACTTGTCCCCAACCCATCTGAACCTTGACTTGACTTGAACGTATACCATTCGGCATTTCTTTTTAAAAAAATACATGGGCTTGTTCACACTGGTTTTAACTTTCTACAGCGCATCCAGCTGCTCATCAAACCATCGGACGCCTTACCCAAAACCAAGAGGGAGCAGGAGAAGTTGCTGGCCATCTTTGCTCCGGAGGGAGAAACTACCATGACTGGAAACGGCTACTATCCTGTCTCAGAGACAGACTCCAACTTATAAGGCCCCCAGTGGCGATGTGAAAGACATGTGTGGAGGACTCAGGAGATAATAGGCATACAATATGTTGGGTCTGGCAGCGTCTGTCCATTTCAGGGATGGCAGGGATGTGGAGGAGAAAAAGGATAAAGAAACATAAATTGTAAAGTCATTTATTTGAGTTCTAAAGGGACAAGGGCATTTTTTTTTCAGGGACAAAAGTTATTTACTCTACTCAAACTGATATTAAATACATTAATAGATTGGCAGATGTTGTTCAACTCTGCATTTCACGGATGATTTAAATGAACCGATTCAAGGTCAGCTGAAATTTACGAGACAGCCTTGTTGATGAAAATGTTACAATTTTATAATGGAGGTTAATGGCCTTTTTGTCTCAATTTAAAAGGTGGCAGACACACAGGTACCACAAACAGCTTAAGAAGAAATGTCTTAGTTTGCATAATAAGGATATGGTTTGTGTAAATGTAACACTAAGAAAACACATGTAAGATACTTTTTGAAGTGTCCTTGTATATCTGACATTGCTTCAAGGCTACTTAGCCATATTTGTATCATATATTGTATTATCATAAATGATGATTGGGAAAAGTTTCCCTTTTGTATTTACAATAATCAAAATATATTGTTGTGTTTTACATGAATAGGCCGTGCAATGAAAGGATATGTCAGTGAAAAGTATCATACTGTAGCAGTATCTGTAGAACTAACATGACATATACAACGTAGTTTCATATTTTGTACTATAACAGAATATGACTGTACAAATGTGAATCTTGTAAGTATGTTTTTTTCAATAAACATGCAACATTTCATGTTTTCTTGAATAATTGCTATGCAGTCCTGTATTAAAGTCTGATAAAAAATAAATCTCTCCAAGTCTGTCTCCAACTTTATGAAAGTGCAATACTAAATTGCTGGAGTGCCTATACTGATCGTGTATGCTCATAATTGTGTTTGCTTGACACACTCATTATTAATTGTGATGGAGCACAGCAGGTGTTGACCTTCCAAAAGCTTAGTTTGCATAATGCACCAACATGTTATCAGCGCTGTGTTTTCCATACTAGGGACCAGGCATCGACTTATAGAGTAGATAATGGTACAGTTATGGTGTCAAACGAAAACTATCTTTATAAATGAGGCTGCTTAACGTATTTACCCCATCACACAGTAAAAAACAATTATGTCGTAAAAATATTCAATTATATATTACGAAGGGGTGTGTCATTGATGAAGAAGCCACAATGATGGAGCAGTTTTGGAGCATTTTCTAGAATAATGTTACCGACTGGGTGTCACGCTTCTGCTGTACTGTCGGTGAGCTTGACGATTGGCTGAAACGGCCGTCCACGTCCACGTGCCCCGGTGACGCCCCGCACTTTCCCACCATGCAGCGGGTGATGTCTGAGGAAAGATGGCGGAAGGAGGAGCGGCAGATCTGGAGTACCCAGAGAGGAGAGGTCGCGGCGCTGTTGAAAACACAGCTGAAAAAGGGAGACACTTGGTGAGACTTGAGCTGGAACCTTTTCAAAGCTACCCCGTGGCCGCAGGCTGGCTCGGCCGAGGCTGTCAACGCCACGGAGGATAAGAAAGCGAGGTGGCGGGCCGTGTTGACAGTTAGCTTCGACTTAGCTACGCGAGCCTGTCAGCTTCATGTGTGTCCGCTCGGCATGCTAGCGGTGCTAACGCCAGACTGTCAATGAACGGCGGTAGTCGCCCCACATATCTTTTAACGTTAAATGCCGTATTCCGGTGTTCCGTCCGCTACTTCCGCATGATCATCTCGCTTTTTTGTCTCGTGACATAAACATCAATGAGGTTGCATTTGTTCATCTAATATAGTTAGCAGGCTAATAGCTAATTGGCTAGCCTACCGGAGCACTGTTAAGTGGTTCTCCAGCCAGTGGGTTCATCCGGCGACTTTCGGCAGGGCGGAGTCGGAAAAGAAGCACCTGTCAAAATCACAGAGCCAGCTGGCCAGGCATGCGGCAACCTGAACTCAAGTCGGCTGTTACAACTATCAATCTGTGTTATTTTAGCCATCGTCAAGTCATATTTATTGAGAGCGCTGACAGAAGGTGCTCCTCGCCTGCCGTAGTGTTTCTGGTATCACCTATTTAACCTGGAAAATAAGAAATGGTTACACCTCCAAAAGCTCGTTGTGGTGCCACTTTAACAATCTAGATCGATTATCAGCGTCCCATCTCGTTTTATCAGAGCTGAAATCATAATGCTGCTTTCCCTCTCTGTAGGTACCTGGTGGACAGTCACTGGTTCAAACAGTGGAAGAAATATGTGGGGATATGAACAGTTGGGACAAATACCAGATGGGTGACCAGAATGTCTACCCAGGACCAGTTGATAACTCCGGTCTTCTCAGAGGTAAGACAGACGAGTGCTTCACCTCCTTGGGCATTAATTCACAATGTGGAATTTATTGTAAAATACTGTGTGGCGTACCACGGACTGCCGGCCAGTATGGCTTTATAATTCTAGAAGTAGTAACAAAGAGTTCAGAGGAAAAGGGGAACAAAAACAACATTGTGGACAGACTTCCAGAGAGTAGCCTTTTTAGGGTGTTCCAGCATACCTTTTTTTCTTTTGTGTCGTTTGAGACATTCAGCGCAGGGACAACTGCTGTAAATGCCGCCCCACAATATGCTTTCCTCCCTCTGTCTGCTTGCTTGTTTCTCAACCTTTCTCTTATCCCGTCCTTACCTCTAGATGGGGATGTGCTGGCTATTAAGGAGCACCTCATCGATGAGCTTGACTACATCCTGGTCCCCACAGAGGGCTGGAATAAGCTCGTCAGCTGGTATGGATTAACAGAGAATCAGGAGCCAATTGCACGGAAGGTAAGGGTTCAGACATTAGCATAAGGCTATGAATAGATTTCAGGTTTGAGGATCTTACGCTCACTGCATTGAGACTATAACCAGTGGGGTATTACAACAGCAGCAAAGGCAACTTTCTGTTGTGCAGTTTCATGGTTGTGTTTAGTTATTGCCATGGTGTTGAGCTTGTGTCAGGATAAAACAGAGAAATTAGTGCGTTTATGGCCATTTGAGATCGGGATACCAGGCGTGCACCATACTTTTAAAATAAACTTGAGGTCTGTAAAATAGTTACTCAACATAGAATAATAAAAGCCGGCAAAAGGATACTAGGTAGCTGCTCATTATACGTCTTTAACTAAATGAATTGAAAAGACAGTCCGGCACAAAATTTGGTAAGGAATGAAATGCCTCAGGCTTGTGTGACCCTAAGAAATGTTGTAGTATATATATTTAATTAATTTCAGTCATAAGCTGCTGCTATTTATTTGAGGTTTAATCAAGTACTTTCACAACGGTAGAGTGGAACAAACTACTAAATGGCTTTGAGTGGTTACGTTATAATATAATAATAATTAATATATATATATATATATAATATTAATAATTAGAGGAATAATCCATTGATGGCGCCTACAACTTAACAGGACCCACAGTATCAAATCCCCGCTTCAACTCTTGCTAGTCATGGCATCATGGCTGCTAGAGGAGGTTTCTGTCCCCCCCCCCTTTCTCTATATCATTCTCTCTCTCGCCCCCCCCTACCATTGACCCTCCCATTTTGCCATGTATGTCGTGGGACGTATCGAGTGGCTGCAGGGTTTCTATTTTCAGGCGACGTTCTGGATGACTGAAAAGCTACATGGAGCGATCTGCGAGACACAACATGCAACAGGTTCATTATTGGTTTTCCTCTTCTTTTGAACTCCTCTGTCCTTTTTGGGGTTGCCATCTTGTGGTGCGGAAGGAACGCAAGTGTTGAAAAGGATTTAGTAGGATTGTAGTCTCAGGTTTGGCGCTACGTTTCCTTCCGTTGTCCTCCTCTGGTGCGATATGCCCACACCGGCAGAGTGGTGCTGCGTTCTTGTTTTTGATGTGCAGGAATGCAGGCTGAGGTCACACTGAGTGAGGCAGCGTGATAGCTTCTGAGAGGAGTGTAAGAGGCATACGCAGTATTGGAGGAAGGGGGATGGTGGGTGGGGTAAATGGTTTTGGCCCGGGTCTGATTTGACAAATTCTGCCGGAGTTTGGCGTTGAGTTGGGCTTTTGCGCCGTGTGTGTGTGTGTGTGTGTGTGTGTGTGTGTGTGTGTGTGTGTGTGTGTGTGGTGTGTGTGTGTGTGTGTGTGTGTGTGTGTGTGTGTGTGTGTGTGTGTGTGTGTGTGTGTGTGTGTGTGTGTGTGTGTGTGTGTGTGTGTGTGTGTGTGTGTGTGTGTGTGTGTGTGTGTGTGTGTGTGTGTGTGTGTGTGTGTGTGTGTGTGTGTGTGTGTGTGTGTGTGTGTGTGTGTGTGTGTGTGTGTGTGTGTGTGTGTGTGTGTGTGTGGCTCAGTGGGGAAATAAATAGGCTGGGACCCCTCAGCTGTTTCCACAGGCGCTTCTAATTTAGGCACTCTGACACTGCTCCTATCAGATGAGTGGCAACCAGATCAGCAGACTGTACTTTCTTAACCATGAGAAACAGAAGCTAGTACAAACCCCATATTTACCCAACACTTTTCATTGTTTGAGATCGCTAACAAATAATTATCAAGAGGCCATGTAAGAAGTGTACCTTGGACGTAGAGATTGCAAACTTACTAACTCCTATTTAAAGAATAAACAGCTCATGGGTATTGTTCAATTTTTCTTTTATGATTATCAGGAGGCTGCATTTTATAGAATTTCTGCAAATACTTGATATATATATGTATATGTATATGTATATATATATATATATATATATATATATATATATATATATATATATAATGTATATATGGTACAGTGTTCACCTAGGTTTACAGCTTCGGGGGGGTGGGCGACCGACCGACACAAATACAAACACCTATAGTTGGTGCTTTTGCCAACCTAAAAAAAAGTTGGAAAAGTTCATATTTAAAGACACTCGACAATTAAATGCAGTATATGAATTCTTTAACACTTTGGCTCGTTTCTGCACGGGGAACCCGCAGGAGAGCTACTCCGAGTACTACTTGCAGGAGAGCTACTTGTCCCATCTTCACCATGCAGATATATATATCGGTTTGCTTTCCACACGACATATTCAACGCTCTCTGACGGCTAGTGGGAGTGTGCTCACCTGTGTGCGCGCACGTGTCTGTGCGCATCGGGCCGGAACTCCGCTGCGCGCAATACCGAGAGCCGAGGAGAAGTGTTAACGCGACCATGTAGAGACAGAAATGCCGTAGATACGATCAATAACATACGGCCGTTTAGTTTAATAAAAGAACAAATACCTGTTATTTAGGAACGGGAACCGTAAATTACTTTTGTTGTAATCTGGTGCTATAGAGAAAATTACAGGGGGGCGGAGGGGGATTTCAGAGGGGCGGGCCACCACCCTGAAATAACGGTAGGGGAAACACTGTGGTACATAGATATTTAGTTCATCATGGTTTCATTCAGATGATGTGGACAGTTATTCATATTTTTTTTCTCTCTTCCCCAGGTGGTAGAACAGGGTATGTTTGTGAAGCACTGCAAGGTGGAGGTGTACCTGACAGAGCTGAAGCTCTGTGAAGACAGCAACATGGACAATGTGATCACCAGACGCTTCAGTAAAGCCGACACAATAGGTAGGCCTGAGTCACCGAGTCACTTTGAACTGCCAAGAGTTCAAAGTGTACTTGCACCCCGCCTGATTCCATATTTTTTTACTTGGATTTCCACCGTTTACATTTCCCCTTGTGTTTTGATTAAGGTCACTTTGAAAACAACCGTCATGATGACACACACACTAATAAGACGTTCTCTAGTAGTAATACAGCAAATGTTCCCCTTTTGTAGTTTACCAAGAGTTAATGTATCTTTTCATTCTGCAAGTGAAGGTAACCAATAGTCTTTCCAACAGTTTTTCTCTCTTTTTCTTCTTAATATTCACACTTTGCTGCAGACATGATAGAGAAGGAGATGAGGAAGCTGTTCACCGTCCCTGATGAGAAGGAGACCAGGCTGTGGAACAGGTACATGAGCAACACCTTTGAGCCTCTCAACAAACCAGACAGCACCATTCAAGATGCCGGCCTCTACCAAGGACAGGTAGGGACTATTTCTAATTTGAATAGTTTGAATGGCTCTGCGGGATTAATTTCCGCGAGTCAACAAGAAAATAAATCGTATGTATATGACAAAATCAATGCAGAGCTGTCCAAATATGGCTTGCTATGTTGACGGTTATTATTCCTGAGCTCAGTGAAATGTGCTCTAATTTCAATCGCCCTTTTCAGATAGCTTGTCCCTATGTGTGCTCTCTGCCAGTAGTCAGCCCTTTGACGCTTTAGAAAACCCTTTTTTCTGCTTTGTTTGAATCCTGTGTCCAACAGATGGCAAACTAATCTCAGTGCAACGTTCTTAAATACCTTCTATGCTCAATTCTCTTCAATTTTTTACTGTCCTCCCAGTTTATATTGTGGCCAATGCATGTTAGGTACCAAGAAACCTTGACACAGGGTTGTTATGCTGCATTCACAACAAAAGCGTTGCCAATATTCACAGCCATCCACCATGGAAGAAATAACCACTATTTCTGCTTTATACTTGTTGTGGAAATCCCACAAACGTCGGAACATCAAACGCCCTCGTGTTTGGGTTCTTAACATCACCCGTAGGCTCTGTGAATTTCACCGACTACGTCTGGATAACTGCCGCTTCCAGCGCTTCTAGTGTAGCAGCAGCCATGTTAGATTCACCAACGGCACGACGTCAGTGATGACGGGCGGAGCATCTCAACGCTGATTGGCTTTCGCAACTCGGCGTCGGGCGAATTTTTCTCCAAAGTTTCAATATTTCCACTTTTTCGTGTCTGTGCATTGACTAAGAACGCAGCATTAGAGTAACAAATGCAATGCAATTTAAAATCTATGGTGATGGCAGAATCCGATTTATAAGAAAAATCACATGAAGTAACCCCGTCTTGAATTTCACTTGAAAAGTCTCTCTCACGTTAGCACAATGTGGTACGACCGTCCTGTAATGAGTTGGTTACAACTTCAAAACCCGCAACATCTGTTCGTCGGCCACCACGCCAGGCAATCAACCTCTTATGTTAAGCCTCTTAACTGTGCACGCATGTCCTGGCATCCCCCCGGCAGTCGTCTAGAACAGACACCGTCTCTGTACAAGCCCGGATTAATTTAGACACCTGGCCACAACGAGCCGCTGGGCTTCAGACCGCGTGGCTTTCCTGTTCACCACCGGCAGATGTTCCAGAGGATTGTTGAGCCTCGGACAAATCGTCACCATGGGACAGTCCGGCTCCCTGTCTTTTTGAAAGCAGTAACTTGTTGGTTCTGCTAGTAGCCTTTAGCAAGTCACTGGTGGTTCTTCACAGTGTGCGTGTCATAATGTCGTCTTTTTTAATTTTTTAACCTTGTTGGAAATTCTGATTTAAAATGTGAGGTCTTTGGTCGAAATCTGAATAGCCGATGAATTGTAATAAGATGAAATCAGCCTTTTTAGCTCCGAATAAAGATGTCATCTTGTGTTTCACAGTACAGGATGCAAATACGTAAGCGTTTGGTGTCTTTAAACTTTCCCTCTGCCGTCTCCCACAGATTCTCGTAATAGAGCAGAAGAGTGAGGATGGCTCATGGCCCCGAGGCTCCACGGCACCCAAGTGAGTGAACGGTGCATCACCTGGCTTGTATTTCTTTGTTGACTGAAGGGAAATGTAGCCACATAAATAGAATGCAATTATCACGCGGTATTCAAACACTTTATCGGTAGATCGCACATGTGTGGTGTATTATTGAGCTGCTAGAGATGTTTTACTTGGTCAGTTTGAAGGGGGAAAAAAAGTAATATGATGTTGCACAGCTCCAGAAAGCTTTGTCTTGGAAGCGTTCTAAAACACCTTTCAATAGCTGCCTCTTTGGAAATTTGAAAATGTAATTGTTACAACCTTTTTAAAAATGGTTTCCCTGCGATGTCACCACAGCACCTTATCATCTTCAAAACTTTCCTGTCTACCACTTTTGCCTGAACTTTTGTTGCTCACATATCCCTCTTATTTGTTTGAGTTCATCTCCGTTTTATTGACACTCGCACACCTTTCTGGAACAACTCCTTATTTTCTCTACTCTAACTCATGATATATTCTTTATCTTTTGAAGGTCATCTGGTGCTTCCAATCTCTCTGCTTTGCCAAAGATCTCGCCTTCATCTCTCACAAACAATCATAACAGCAGCTTCAACAGCAGGAAGTAAGGCTTATTAGTGGGTTGAGTAGCTCAGGCGTGGATTTTGGTTGCCACAGACAGAGATGGAGTCTGAAGTGTTGCTCAGCACAAACCTTCACATTAACACCGCCCGAAAATATCTTGCAAATTGGCTTCCCGGAGAAATTCCTCCAGAAATTTGTGCAGAAATGAAGTTTCCTCAGTTTGATCTATTTTGACTTTTTCTTTCTCTGCTTCGCTCAGTTTGCACTCATCCATAACTCATCATACTAACCGATCGGCTTTCAGTATGAAGTTTGGTGAATTTAGTTTTGCACAGGTCTATCTCTGCCTGTGGTTCGGGTCTTAAAGCCATCTTGTGATGATTCAGCTGTAAAAGCTGAAGGTAGGGAGGGAAGGGGCGTGGGGGCTTACGAGGGATTGATCTTGTTTTCTTCTTTTTTTTCTCCTGCGACAGCAGTGCTCTCTGTAAATGGCCCTCCGGTGTCTCTTGGTGCCTTACTCAGCATTTAGTCTTGCTAGTTGATCGTTTGCATCTGATTTGCTACCTGACTGATTGATGGCTCCGGCTAGAGCTGCATGATTATGGCTAATGCGGTAATTATTTTACCCATTAATGTGTGTTACAAGGTCTTGATTTCACCTTTACTGTGTTGTACACCACTTGATCCAAAATATTGTTCAAATGATAGAATATGAGCAATGTACAGCATTTGGGGCTCAAAGACGAGCCTGAGACACGCTTGGTACAGAACATTTACATTTTTTATTTGACATAACACCAAGGCATATCCAGATAAATGAATTGCTTTCATATTCAAATTTAGAAGGGTTTTTCCTAAGTCTGATCCATTCTACTTTGCTTATTGCGGTATTTTATTTTAAAGTTGGCCTATGTGAGATTTCTCCTTCTTAGTTCCGACTGACTTTAACTGTGTTCGGGAAACAAAACCATTCCCCCTCATTTGCCAATGCAGAAGGCACCAGCAAAAGGAATGCAGGGTTGTCCGGAAATACACAAGCCGCGTATTTCTACAGTTGCCCTTGCGACTGCATCAATGAAAGATGAACTAATTGTTGCCATGATAGCTTTACAGAGTTGTAAATGTCTGTTTTGTGCACCCGTGTTCTAATGGTTCTGTCACTCAAACTAGATGAAACAGTCCTTGATCCTAATTCATATCTCAGCAAAAAGCCCACAAACAATGCATTTTTCAGACTGAAATTAGCCGCACTCTTCTTTAGTATGTAATTACAACTTTCAAGTAATAAAATATCTGCACTTTGCTGCATTTCGGGGGCATCTGCCAGCGGGAAGCTTTGCAATGTTTTGGTTATCTTTAAAAAAACCATTTATCTTAAACCAAACATGATGCTTTCGGTTCTTCTTCGACCTTTTTCAAATGTGGCCCCCTCCAGATTTTACTGCCCACATCCTCATCTTTACTTTCGTCTTGGTTTGGAAACTGCCGCAGCACATTAGGAGACCACGTGAAGTGTGCGGTTAATCATTCAAAAAGAAGATCACAGTATGAGCTTAATCATGCAGCTCAGGTAGAAGCCTACCTTTTCTGAAGCTTTACGTTTCTTAACCAACTTAAAAAAAGAGGCAGAGGTGAAGCAAGTATGCCTCAGAAACAACTCCAATATCAATCAGTCAGTCTAGATTTCTCGCTGTGCCAAAATGAATTGCTTCCTTTTCAACTTTCCGTATCCGTTTTCTGAAGATGCCCATTCCTGTTTGGTGTGGCCCAGATTGCGGTTTGTTGCTAAAGCACTGGGATCCAGAGGCTCCAGCAGCCCTCTGGCAGAGAGCACTGCTCGACTGGGTGGAGCTTTTGCCTGTGCTGTCTAGGTAGACTTTACTGTCCCCTCCTTCCACCTTGTGTGTGGTGTGCGTGTGCGAGATAAACACTCTGATACTGTTGGAAAGCTGAAATAACAGCCACAGACAAATTTCAACATTGAAAAATGAAGCAGGGTGAGCTACACACGCTAGCTGAAAAGAAAAGCTCCCCAATTATTTTCCAGTCCAATACTTTTGCCTTGTACTTTCCATTTGCGAGTGTAGTTGCACATTATCATTTCACAGCTCTGCATTATATTGTTTGATAGCAGTGGCATGTTTCCCTGTGCAGAGTGGGTGACTTGGGGAAATTGGATCTTCACTCCCAGCAGTCCTTGTGTCCCTGATTCACTGTAGTGCCAGAGCTGTCGTTTCCTCTGAATTATGCATGGGGCCTCTTCTTCTTTTTCCTTTTTTCCTCTCATATGAAGCATTACGCAAAAAACACCATGATTTTACGGTTTTGGCCTTGTCGGTGTAGCCTCAGTAGCGTTGCTCTGTAAGAGCAGTAAGTTTCAGCGTCTCTTTCTCTTTCTGTGTGTGTGTGTGTGTGTTACCTCCCCTTTCCCCTGAGCTCATTGCGATGCACACGTTCTGCAGTCTAAGTGACCTTCAGAATACATTTCATGTGCTCCCCTCATCGCCTGCCTTCACACACTCGCATCCCGGCCCTTCCTTCAGAGTTTTCTCAGCTTATTTATTTAGACCCTCCCTTTTTAGGAAGCTTTCATGCAGACAGCCATGGCATATTAAAGAGGATGAAAGAGGGAGTGTGTGTTTGAGGGATTATAACAATGTCACAGGGTGTAATTTCAACAGGGAGAGGCAGTGGAAATGAGAGCACAAGTTGTGTGTTAGTGTGTCGAGATGAGAGGGATGGCAATATAATGTGTGTAAGAAAAGGGGGTAAATGGTGGCATGGTGGCATGAGTGGATGTGTTAATGTGTGTGTGTATATGTGTGTTTGAGAGAGAGATACTAAAGAGGCAGGCCTGTGAATAATGCAGCCTCAGCTGAATGCAGCGGATCAGCTGCTCCCTCCATCCCCATCTAATTGCTCTTCTGTCCCCCCCCATCCCCATGCTTTCTGCCCCTCCCCTATTTTCTCTCTCTCTCTCTCTCTCTCTCTCTCTCTCTCTCTCTCTCTCTCTCTCTCTCTCTCTCTCTCTCTCTCTCTCTCTCTCTCTCTCTCTCTCTCTCTCTCTCTCTCTCTCTCTCTCTCTCTCTCTCTCTCTCTCTCTCTCCGCGCGCCTCTAGCTTCGGTAGCAGTAGTCTTGAGCATCCTTGCTGATGCTGCTATAAATATCTGCTGGTAGCTACAGAGTTGCAGAGAGAGCAGGCAGGAAAGGACAGCACAGGACAGGTGGAAGAGATCTGAGGCAAAGAGGATAACGAGATGACAAGCAGCCAAGCTCGAAAAAGAAGAAGGGAGGAGAGGAGAGGAGCTGCTTAGTTAGCTCTAAGGAAGAGTGCATGTTTTTGTGTGTTAATGCTTCCTATGATTTGATTATTGGCCTGGTCGGACTTGGAAGTCAAATTCTAGGCTTAAACTTGGTTCGGACTATATTCTAACAGCTACTGCAGCTGCACTGGGTTGAGCTGAGTTAACATTCGGACCCAATAGTGGAGACTGGAGCTGGACTTTCCGACGCGGCCCTTTAAATACCAGGCTTTGAATGCGCCGGACCTGAACCGAGCCCAACCAGAACTACATCCAGGCTGTTGGTCGTTCAGTTTAGTGCGGACATGCGGGCCGGCATGGGCCGGGGCGGGGCTGAGATGTCATGCTCCTCTGTTGCTGGTGGTGCCTGAGGCCAGAGGCGGTGGAGCTGGACAGCAGGAGGGTGGATCACCGCGTGCTGAACTGCGAGGCCAGTGCCTCCACCGCCATCACAGCTGTTTCCCTTGACCAGTGGGCGCCAAAAACAACCAACACTGCCTTGCAGCCCTCCCAGAGGTCTGCTGATTGCTGCAGTTGGGGAGGCCTAGCTTTAACACTCGGATTGCCTAGGAAGCCTGAGAAAGTGTTTTTTTTTTTTTTTCGTAGGTCTGAATTGTAGTTTCTTTTGTCAAAGAGGAAGTAGTGGACACTTAAGCTCCATATTTGCCTGTTGGTATTTTGTATGTCTTGTTGAGTGTGTTAACAGCTTCATCTCATTTAGCTTAACATAGATGTAGCATCATTACATTTATGTGTGCAGTAGGATGTTCGTGCCCTCTTCTTTACTTGTAGCAGTTTAACAAACCCCATTCAACCCTGTATACTGTGCCTGTTTGCTTTTGTATGTTTATTGCACAGTGTGAAGAATTCAAGCTATAGTCTACCGTCCTACCACCCCTACAGCAACAGCTATGACTACTCAGACCAGAGCAGGCAGAGTGAGCGCTCGGGCCTCTGTGGACTCTCCAACCTGGGCAACACCTGCTTCATGAACTCTGCTGTGCAGGTAAACGCATACTACGCAGGAAGTATGGGAAGTTATTCTAACTCTTCCTAAGTTTGTTCATGAAGTCTGAAAGAACCAAGGCCTGTGGTGCCTCCACATCAAAGGATAACACTGTTTTTTTCTTTTCTTGTCACCATTCTGTAGATGTAAAATAGAAAAGAAAAGTGATTACATGGTAGTTCAGAATGCAGATCTTGCGAAGAGCCTAAATCCTAATTATTGTCCTCTCCTCCTCAGTGTTTAAGCAATATCCTTCCTCTGACGGAGTACTTCCTCAAAGACAAGTTCACAGACGAGATGAATGAAGACAACCCGCTGGGCATGAAGGGGGAGATCGCCAAAGCCTACGCCGAGCTGATCAAGCAGCTGTGGTCGGGCAAATTCAGCTATGTCACCCCAAGGCCTTTCAAGGTGACTACCTGGGAAAACCTGAGTAGAAAACATTGTCAAATGTTCTTGTAGTTTTGTATATTGGGGTTACAATCTAAGCAGTGCACTGCTTATACATTTTGGAAAGGAGAGTAAAAAATCATCATGTCACCCACAGTAAGGCAGTTGGAGTAACCATATGTATCATTGCTACTCTGAAAGATACAAAGTAGGAACAAGTAGGAAATGACCAGAACAAGAATGGCCTAACACACCAGTGTAAAAGCCTGGTGAGTGAAGGGTCTTAAAGCTCAGGTACAACCAGTTTCAGTCCTCAAATTTAAAAAAAAATAACCATGTTGATATGATTAGTTTGTTTGAAGGCTTTCGTCGAAATGTGAGGGTAAAATCGATGTCTGGTGATAAAGTTCTAAACTAAAACCGATAGCCAAGAAAGTATGTCAAGTAATTGTGAGAATAGAATGTAATCTGTCTATGTTGGGCAGAAAATATCCTAGTTTGTTTTTTTTCTTCTGTTTTTGTGCCCTTTTTTTTGTTATTTTCTTTTCGTGTCTTCCATCCTGCAGACCCAGGTGGGCCGCTTTGCCCCACAGTTTTTCGGGCTACCAGCAGCAGGACTCTCAGGAGCTGCTGGCCTTTCTCCTGGACGGCCTTCACGAAGACTTGAACCGCATCAGGAAGAAGCCCTACATCCAGCTAAAGGATGCTAACAGCAGGCCTGACAAGGTGAGATATAAAAGGCTTTGTAAATGTCTTAAACTGTCTCCCCATCTTAAAGTATACGTAGCTGGCAAACATTTTGGATTGATTGATATATTGTTCAAGCAATCAGTTATTCTCTGCTGGAGAACGACCTTCTGAATAATATTGTGTTTTTTGTTTTTACAATTTTATATTTTACACACTTTTATATTGCTAGTTTATGTTTTGCTGTTCATCCCAGGTGGTGGCGGAGGAGGCGTGGGAGAACCACATCAAGAGAAATGACTCCATCATTGTGGACATCTTCCACGGCCTTTTCAAGTCCACCCTGGTGTGTCCTGTGTGCTCCAAGGTCTCTGTGACCTTTGATCCTTTCTGCTACTTGACCCTGCCCCTGCCCATGAAGAAGGAGCGGACACTGGAGGTCTACCTGGTCAGACTGGACCCCCTGGCCAAACCCACACAGGTAACGCGTGTTGTCTGGCCTGGAAAGCAGCGGAACGGCACCGAGTGTTGTACCCTGGAATCACGATTTTGTGTGATGCGTTTCCTTTTCAGTACAAGCTGACTGTGCCGAAAGTGGGCTACATCTCTGACCTGTGTACCTCCCTCTCCAACCTGTCTGAGGTGCCTGCTGAGAAGGTATAAACATCACAGTCTGCTCTGCTCAGCAATGATGCCGACATCTCGGCAGACAGCATCGACCAAATTAATGCATTCCGTTTTCCACTGTCCCTCCTCACCCAGCTTCAGCAGATAGTGGGGAGATGTGTCCAACATATTTAGCCTGCTCTACCAGTGTACTAAATATCATTAAGAATTGGTTCATATGTCGGTTCAATCTGCTGACATCTCGAAGAGCCTTCTGACTGCGTTTCCCTTATTTCCCAGATGATTGTAACTGACATCTACAACCACCGTTTCCATCGGATCTTCGCCACCAACGAGAACCTCAGCAGCATCATGGAGAGAGATGATATCTATGTGTGAGTGTCGTTA
This sequence comes from Cyclopterus lumpus, assembly GCF_009769545.1. Taxonomy (NCBI): domain Eukaryota; kingdom Metazoa; phylum Chordata; class Actinopteri; order Perciformes; family Cyclopteridae; genus Cyclopterus; species Cyclopterus lumpus. Next base: position 6,544,776 of record NC_046988.1, on the reverse strand, counting down.
TCTAAAGTTTTAAATGCCATCTGAATTCTAAGTGATTTTAGGTTTCTGGGCTGTGTTTGCCACATTGTAAACCAATTTCCGGCTTAAATCACAGTGTAATTTGACAGGTTCAGCCTTTCGTCTGTTTTATCGAACCGCATCATTCATTGGTTTAAAGGCATACTAGTACAACTCTGTACATCCACTGTTTTTGGACTTTCTTTGCTGAAGGTTTTGCGGCTTCGCAGATTTAAAGCGTAGGATTTCAGTTATGATTTCACTTTGCCACTAACATGGAGCATATTCACTGACTTCAAAACGGACCACACTTGTCTGTGCAGATTTGAGTTGGCGGTGAACCGGGTGGAGGACACGGACCATGTGGTGATCCCGGTGCACCTGAGGGAGAAGTACAAACAGTCGGGCTACAACCACACCAGCACGCCGCTGTTCGGACAGCCCTTCCTCCTCGCCGTGCCCAGAACCCTCACTGAAGACAAACTCTACAACATGCTGCTCCTGCGCCTCTGGTGCGTCCATGCGTCTCTGTGTTTGATCGCCGGGTCATTGTTGAACGTTGACATTGTTGGCCTATTGCTTCTCGACTTTGATGGCCGCTTGTCTCCAAGCCACTTTGGCTGTAAATAGAACTGGTTTTGTGTTTGCAGCCGCTTTGTGCGATCTTTAGTGGTGGAGGAGGAAGAGGATTGTGAAGAGACACAGCCGTCCAAACAACACGCTGTCAACGGTAACGGCACTAATGGACTGCTGGAGGAGGGGTCGCCGAGTGAGTGCACAGCCACCCCCACACTCAGACGTGTTCTAGTCGGATACTTTAACTGTAACAGTTTTGGCTTTTCCAAATGACTCTTTGTGCCGCATAGCATTTGATATTGAAAGTCATTGCTCTTTAGAAGCTTTTAAAATCCTTTGTGTCCTCCCTCAGGCGAGATGGAGACGGATGAGCAGGACGACGAGTCCAGTCAGGATCAGGAGCTGCCCTCTGAGAACGACAACAGCCAGTCTGAGGACTCTGTGGACAACGAACTGGAGAACGGTGTGGTTGGCCCACAGAACTCCACCAAAGGCCAGCAGACGGCAGGGCTCAACAGACAGAGGCTTTTCACATTCCAGTTCAATAACATGGAAAAGACGGACTTCTCCCTCATCAAGGAGGACACCAGGCAGATCCGCTTTGACGAGGGCCACCTCCGACTCAGTGGTAGGAACTGGGGGAATAAATCCTCACATTATATCCGCTAATTAAAAACAAAAAACAAAAATCGATTCAGACTCGTCATCTCGGATCCGTTCATTACAGAAGTTATTTATCGAGGGTCATTGGAACTTCGTATTCACATTTTCAAATGGTGGAGCACAGAAAATTAAATGAACCCTTTTGTAAAAAGCAAGATAAATGACCGTGTGGAAGAAATAACAGACTGATTGACGGTAGTCAAAATAAACGATGACTCATCTAATTTGCGTATCTACGTTCTTTCTTTTGACAGACCGCTCTTATCTCTCGTTGGACTGGGAACCAGAGATGAAGAAGAAGTACTTTGATGAGACTGTCGTCGAGGTAAAGCCAACATCGGGGGACAATTCTCTGATACAGAGATCCAGTATTAATACAGCTGAGCAGCTGGTGCACTTTCTTTTAGTATCCGCGATATGCCGTGTAGAACAAGTGCAGTGCGCCATGCTGTGACAAAATATGGCAATGTGACCCAGCCAGGAGCAGCAGGAAGTCTCGTTCTTGTAATAAAAAAAAGCCACTGCTGCTCATTACAAGATGAGCCGTTTGTTGCTAAAATTAAACTGTTCCTCCTTACGATTTTAATAACATGAATTTAATAACTACAGTATTTTCTTTTTATACATGCACCAAACTTGTTTCTTGAAAGTGCATTAAAATGAAGCCGTTTTACCGAAGACACTTTATTAGTCCATATTTTAACTTGTACTAACTTTAACTATGTCCATTCAGTGAGACACAAGGCGACGATTAGAAAAGTTGTCTGACATATCTGTGTGTGTGTGTGTGTGTGTGTGTGTGTGTGTGTGTGTGTGTGTGTGTGACTGGGAGCAGGACTTTGACAAGCACGAGAGCATGGAGTACAAGCCTCACAAGAAGGCTTTCTTCAAGCTGAAAGACTGCATTGAACTGTTCACCACGAAGGAGAAACTGGGAGCGGAGGACCCATGGTGAGAAACGCCGCACATTGGAAACGCGTCACAGACGAGGAGCCGGCGGCGCCTCTCGCCTCCCCGAGTGCTGCGACACGTTCGGTCAACTGCATTGTGCGTCCTGTCCCGTAGGTACTGTCCAAACTGTAAGCAGCACCAACAGGCCACTAAGAAGCTGGACCTGTGGTCTCTGCCGCCGGTGCTGGTGGTCCATCTGAAACGCTTCTCCTACAGTCGATACATGAGGGATAAGCTGGACTCCCTTGTTGATTTTCCACTCAGGTACAAACTCACTCTCTCACACACCCAGAAGGCTATAGATCACTGCAGCAGAACAATGTATCCATTGTTTCTGTTTTACTTCATCCACAGTACATGCAGACCACATACAATTGTTTTTTAAATATAAATCCGACAAAAAAAAAGACACAATAAAATACGATAAAAATAAATAAAAGTATTTAATGTTTACCCATTTTGTCAGTATTTGGAGTTGTGATGCATAATGACAGAAATGACAGATTGCTGATTGATTTTGAATTTGCAGGTTAAGATATTAGATCCCCTTGCCAGTCAAAATATAATTTAATTTTTTTATTGAGAAACCACACAGCAAACAACATCTTAACAGTAGTTGTTTGTCCCAAATGTACTCACCGGTGTGACGTCTGCTGCTGCTAGCACTGCAATGTTTTTCCATTTAGTTAAAGCTAAATAGGGTTTCAGTTCCTTTAAGTACCCTGAAATACCTCAGAGACCTTTATGATGGTGTGGTACTACTGTATACTGCATTTCCTCCGACACAACGTCAAATAATGAATTTCCACTAATGACCACTTATGGTACACAATGTGATGTGTTTCCTGCAGAGACCTGGACATGTCTGAGTTCCTGATCAACCCCAACTCCGGGCCCTGTCACTATGACCTCATTGCTGTGTCCAACCACTATGGCGGGATGGGTGGAGGCCACTGTAAGACACACCACACACATTCGCAGAGCAATGTCCCGACAGCATTATCAAGAACAGCGCTGCTATGCAAATATATTATTCATCACATGCCTGATGATGTAAACATGAGTCATAACTAGTGTTGGAGCTTTGTTTCACCACGAGTTTGCCTTCAAGGCTTCTTGACCTACATTCTGTAGAGTTTTGCCATTCTGTCAAGAAACCGTGGCATCAACGTCCTGATTGATGCTTTTCGGATTGAATATGCACCAGCTGTCAGTACATGACTCGGTACCCTTACCAAAGTGCTTCATAATAATAATAAAAGCATTGTAAGAGTAAAAGCCGTGTGATACCATGTTCTTGTCTTTTGATTTCCGTCCTGCTCAGACATGGCGTACGGCAAGAACAAAGACGACGGGAAGTGGTACAACTTTGATGACAGCAGCGTGTCTCCCGTCAACGAAGATCAAATAGTGGTGAGTGTCCTCATTGGCAGAAGCCAGGCAACCGCACTACTGTATATTTACTCATCAAAGTATGGTTAATTGCTGTACTTATGTTGTCACGAATTGGATTCATTATTAAATTGTGGATTTGTCAAAGACATCCTAATGTGCTGATGTGCGCAGAAAAAAAAAAAGCACTAATAAGGACCGGAGGACCATTATTTTTCTGGAGTTGTGTGTATTTTGTTGCTCTTACTGCTCTTGGACAGTTATTGATGTACAGTAATTGGTACATTTAAACAACTCTGTGATTCAGATGGGAGAGCTCACAATCCAACAATGTGAAGTCTCATTAAGATGTGTTGACAGCGAGAGGGGTTGGGGGGGTTGAGAAGGTTTGTAAAGGTCTTTTCCAACTCACTGACGATTGGGCTAGTTAATTAGTTTGTCACAGCTGATGCTTTTTAATCACTTGGAAGTAACAAACACCTTCTGCTATTTGGAAAATGTGTTGAGTCCATACAGTCATGGAGGAACATAGTGAAACATGCGGTATGTTTGACTCTCATTCATTTACTGAAATGATTGTAAGATATATAAACATGTGTATAAACATACAAGGTGAAAACCTCTGTAATGAAAAGACCAAAGCTGACCGGCTCCATTTGTTTCATATTTTGTCTCAAATCCTTCAGCTTTTCCTCAACATGTTATAATTCAGATGACGTTCCCACAGCAGGTTTGCCTTGGCCCTTGCAGTCGACTGTAATTAATTCAGCATCCTGTTGACTCGTTATCAAAGAATTAAAAAATTGCATCGTCATGGTTTTTGGAAGTAGATCGTGGAACTTCAAGAGTTGACACAGGTTAAAAAGGGGAATTGTACATAAAACAGCAGTGAGGTTTTTGTGTGTGGTTAGCTCATGTTGTTCGCTGTTTTTCTCTTTTTCTAGTCCAAAGCCGGCTACGTGCTGTTCTACCAGCGCCAGGACACGGTGAAAGGCACTGGCTACTTTGCTCTCGACCGCGAGGAGGAAGAGGACGAGGAGGACGAGGAGGACGAGGAGGAAGGTGAAGTTGGGGAGAATGGCGATGAGAGGCAGGAGAGAAACACCCCCTCATCCGCTCAAGGGGCCTCTTGTTCCGCCTCGTCTGCCGCAGCCGCCGCAGCCACTCCGAGTGACGAGGAGGACCTGAACGAGAACCGCCGCCGAAAGAACGACAATGAGCAGGCCGAGGAGGAGGAGGAGGAGCAGGAGCAGGAGCAGCAGCAGGAGCAGCAGGAGGAGCAGGCGCCCAATCGAAATGTCACCATGAAAACCAACTGAGGCGATCGAGGACACAAATACATGGAGAGAGAGACGAGGATCTTTCCATCCAAAGCCATATGGACACACAGCATGGCAGCGGACGCCAGCGGGCGCCACCGGTCCCACCCAGCGGCTCGGACTCGGACGCTCGACAGGCCGAGCCACGGCGGGGGTGGCGGCTGTCAGGTCGGGGGGAGCTGCCGCGGTACGCAACTCTTAAGAAATCAGGGCCCTTGTCTGTGGTTGGATCACTGTGTGTGTGTGTGTGTGTGTGTGTGTGTGTGTGTGTATAAAGTGTGTGTGTCGCCACGTCCATTTGTTTAGGGTTTGCTCACCTGCTCTCTGTAAAAGAGTCACTGAAAGACATTGGAGGCGAATGGAGAGGCGTTGCGCTCTCAATCGCCTCCCTTTTGCTTTTTGCGTTTCTTGTTTTTTTTTAATATATATAATTATGATTTTTTTTTTTTAGAGCAATGCATTATTGGAATATCATTTTATTATCATAGACTGTGTACATATTTTAAACAATGAATTATATCGGGTTTTCATGATGCGCTGAAACCTTTTGAACTTGCACAATCACCAATCACCAACCATCCACCTTTTTTTGTTTTTATGTATTATTGCCAGACATACTGCAATTGTGTACCATAACCGTTGTCTCTCAGAGGGCTTTCTCACGTAACGGGCTTCAGGAAGCAGTGAGACGCGTGTACAGTCTAGACTTCACGTAGAGAAGTTATGCTCGTAGTTGGTTTTATACAGTGTCGAACAGCCAAACTGTCTTAGCTTTGTGCTGCTGCTGCTACTGCTGTAATCTTGCATTTTTAGACAGATTATTAGTATATCGGCATGAACTTTAGTGATTTAAGGTCCCGCTTTTGCCGTCTCTCTCTGGTCTTCTCTGTTGATAATGTGTACTTCTGGAAACCTGAACAAATTAAGCAGGATTTTGAAGTTATCCAGTTAACTTTGCAAAAAAGAAATAGCTAAACAGATTCTAACTTTGCACATTTTATCTGCAAAAATGACTAAGTAGAATATATTTCACTCTGTCTTAATAAACTCAACATAATTTGCAGGGATTGCAACGAATATCTGTTTAAAAGTTAGCTAGCCGACTCTTAAATCCTCCGCCACAAATCTCATCAACTCTCCCTCGAGTTAACAGGTAAAGGCTCTACCACGACTCTCTCTCTCTCTCTCTCTCTCTCTCTGCTCTTCATCTCTCTCGGCTCTTCATCTTCGAGGCACTGTGAGATTAGGAACATCGGTGATTTTCGCTGGCATCAGATGGATCATCTCTTGTTTCGAATCACCTCGGCCTTAACTCTTAATCTCAGACCGGTCGCCTTTTTTTCTTTGCACATAACTAATCTCGCCCTCTTTCTCGCACGGCCACCAACACGCGTGCACGAATGTCCGTCTCGTTTGTCTGCTCGTTAACATCGCAGCCATGTCATCTCGCCACAAGAGGGCCAGAATGTATGTTGAATGGTATGAACACTGACCAGATGTATGTGGTTTTTATTTTTATCTTTATAGGGCCAGGTTTTTTTTATTTTTTATGGCTCCATATTTTGGTTTGGTTGAATGTGATGGTAAAGGGTTGTTTGCCTTTGGTATTAGCTGTATGGGGGGGGGGGGGTAAGATGCTGCTTTGTGGTCCTGAGCTTCCTGGTAGGGACAAAAGTGAAAGGTGTGGTGAGTCTGCCTAAAGGGCCCATCAGCTTTTGGGATCATGATACAGTGAACATATTTTGTGGCAGATTGTTGCAGGATATTCCTCCATCAATGTGACTCATGATGAAACTATTCTCCATGGTGGAGTGCTATGTTTTTCTTTTTCTACCCGTTCTGCCATTGTAAACAGCATTAGCGTCCGTGTCAGAATATTCAATGTGTACGAAGCCTTTATACGAGCGTCTCTGCTTCGACTTCAGCCGGCTTGGTTGCCTCAGCGCTGCCTCGCCTTTTGCCCCCCCCCCCCCCCCCCCCCCCCCCCATCCTGACTGAGATGTGATTGCGACTATAGGCTTATACAATACTGTACATAAGAGTTCACTCTGTGAGTGCACATTTGATAAAGTTTATTTATTTATATGTAAGCCTTTAACAATAAACAAACAATATATTTAAAACCTTGGCGAGACCTGAGTTGTCTGGCGGGAGATGTGGCTTGAGTCCACTTGTACACACTAGTTGGCAAGGTTTTGCTGTGCTCTTGGCAGGGAGGAAATATTTTTCAAAAAAAAAAAAAAAGAAAAGGATGGTTTTGGGACTTTTTTTTGTAAAAACAAAAAAAAAATAATAATCCAGACATCCTTGCATGAAAACATAACGAAGGGGTTCCAGGTTTGGCTGCACTTGAGTTCACTTGAGTTTACATTTGAAATGTGCATGTGTATTTATACACAATCTTCAATAAAGTTGTGTAAAGCTTCCTTTGGCTCTGGAGTTTCCTTCACTGTGCACTGCAGTGCTTTGCTCTGTGTCTCCTTTCCTTGTCAGACTGTCTCAAGTGTTCTACTTTGTATCCTTCATGAATAATTTAAGTTACACATGTTAGTTCTCACGTAATCACTATCAAAGTTAAAGGGAAATACCAAAATATACTTCTTTTTTTAAAATAATTGAATTATTGCAGTAGCTTCCTTTTCCCTTTTAAGAATTATGGGAACATTCAGTCCCTCTGAATAATAATAATAATAATGTATTTAATTTATATAGCGCTTTTCATAATACTCAAAGACACTTCACATAATTAAAACATCCTAAAAGCTAAAAATAAATAAATAAGAATAGCTAAAATACAGGTAAAACAAATAAACAAATAAATCATTGAGTTGAGGAATTAAAACAAAGCCTTCCATGTTATGTAGCTCTCTCTGCTCCAGTGTGCCGCAGCAGGCTGTGAGGAGGAACACGGTGTTCTCTCCGGGTTCTGACGGGTTCTCTGCCCGCTCACAGCTGGGAGGTTCCCCAGAGCAGCGGCTCATCCTTCTGACCAATGAGGAGTAGGAAGAGAAGATCCAGCTGTGTGCAACACGGTGTCTCACTCCCTCGGAGAAAACGGAAACCAATTTACTAAATTGAAAGCGTCTAATGACTTAATGCTGATAAGGAGCGGATACATTTTTAGAAATATATAATTTTTGCCAGTACGACTGTTTCAATATGATTTTATTGATTACATTTAACATATGTTGTTGATTAGCTGGGGGGAAAATATGCTATTTCAGTGAAGAATTACAAATATTATGAACAGGTCATAATTCTTATTATTCACCATTCATCCCAGCAAAACAAATCATCAGCAAGCTGATGCTTATAACCGACACGACAGTGTCCAACCTCTGCATCGCTTCCAATCATGTGCTGCTTCATCATTTCCATCACATGTCTTGTCTAATACGTCTCATGGCTCGGTCACCGCTTCATAGTTTGAATGCAAATCAGCTGAAAGCGCACGGGTTTTTTTTAGGGGGGGAGGGGAAACCCCCTCAGAGTGAGACCTCTGCATTTTCTCTGATCTTCGCTCGTGCCAACACCCGTCCTGAGGTTCCCCGCGAATTTTATCCACGCCGCTCCGCCAAACCCACTCCTCCTCCACACCGACCTGACATGCGGCAATTTCGAGGGGGAGAAAACGCGAGAGAACCCCGCAGATTGGAGGTGTGGATTTGGTGCACGTTTTTTGGGGGTTCGGAACCGAGTCGTTTTTGACGGCGGGGCAACTTTTCCTCACGACGCAGAGAGAGAAACGGACAACAATAGATGATAAAACAGTCTGCTGCAGTTCAAGCTGCGAGGCGAAGCACGGGAGACGACGTGGGGTTTACATTTTCTGTTGTTAGTTTCTCACATCCAACAAAAATGCCGGTAATATTTATATAACACGATGCGTTTATTGTCACTTTTTTGGTAGGCTTGTCTCGTGTGCTTTCATAACGCGAACAAAATACTATAATCGACGCTTAAAAGAAATGACTTTTACTGTATTGTTATTTAAAATTGCTAGACATTGTGATGTGTTTATGGGGATCTTTGCACGCGTAATGTATTGGTTTTTTTTTAACGTCTGCAGCATTGTCGCGTAGCCGAACTGTGCCGATCTCAAACGGTGTTCTTCGCTCGGCTCATTAGTGTCATGCTGATATTACTGTTTTAATGCCATTTTTGTAAAAGCAACATTAATACCACAATCCTTTTTTTTTAAACATTTTATTTTGCAATGTGACAAAGCGATGCGGGTCGCCTGTGCCGCTCAGGAAATCCACGCAGAGCCCCGCCGGCCTCACCTGCCATTTCCCATTTCCCCCCCGCGGTCATGTGAGGAGAGCAGCGGGTGCAGGAAATGGGTGAAAGGTGCAGGAGGTAGGTTTTCTCTTCTTCTCTTGCTTTCTTCAGGTGGGGTTTTTGTCTGACTTTATTGCGCCCACGGTTTATTTTTTTTGTTGCGCGCACGCCATCTTCCCATCCGTGCGCTTTTACGCACAGCTGGCCGAACTGGGGGATTGGAAATGGAGTGAAGAGGACAAAAGGCAAAGGCACAGAGCACCGGGGGCCACGCGCTGGGTGAGGTAGTAGTTTGTGCTGTTGGTCGGGCTGTCACATTGCCCCATGTGGAGATGACTGCGCAATCTACTGCCTTGCCGGCGCTGGTGACTTGCGACAGAGGAGTCGAACCGGATCGACGTGAACGACTGAGCTCACGGTGTTTGTAAACATGATAAACCGAACGGTGACGAATATGCCTTCACAAGAAGCTCCCGTGAAACCGTTGGGCGTAAATAATCAGGGGGGGGGGGCACATGTGTTCACACTAATCCCGTGTGTAAATATATACGTAATACATGGAATAAAGTGATTTTAATGGAATGCATCACCTGCGTTTGTGTTTCTGCTCTCTGACTCTTTTTTAAAATTCATTACCCGACACAAGTCAGGACGAGTCCAAAGGAAAGGGAATTTGTTTTCATTAAGTCTTTTTAGGGAATTAACTTCACTTGAATTCTTTAGGCTTGTAAAACATAATTGCTGGAACTTAAAAGTAAAGTTTATGGACTGTACACAAGTCAGTGGGTATTTATTCCAGTATTTTAGGGGAGGGTCCAACAAGTGGGACAGTTTGGGCTCTTTGTCCAAAATGAAAAAAATGGCAGGGATATTGTAAAAACAAAACAAAAAGAACATTATTTTTGTTATGCATTTCATTTTGACAATTGCCAATCCCACTGCTACCTAATATAAATGTATACCATCTTATATTCTTTGTGCACTTTTAGTTATTAATGGCAAACTGAATTGAGCCAATCATAGGGTCATATTACTATTATATAATGTGGGGAAGGTGTAGCACTTTTTCGAATAAGACTAACAAAACTGGAGTTTCTTTTCAGTTTATTCTACACGACAGTCTGAATCAACCCTGTAAAATATTTAAAGTTTCAGGGAGCATCATGTAGTTCCTCTAATGGATCCCTCTGCGGTGCACAAACAACAATATTATTGATTAGTTTTTTGCACGTCTGCTCTTTTGTTTCTTGCTCCTTTCAGATTTATTTGGTCTGGTAAACTGATTTGGACTGCAAACGGAGATGAGTGCTTGCATATTGAGTTTGCTCGACATTTAATTCTTCCTGTTTTTTTTTTTAATGAGGCAAACTACATTTTTCTTTTACATTTATATGTAACATTTATTGTTTTTCATTTCTGGAAAAGAAACACTGAAGGTAAACATTGCTTTTTTTTTTGCACGAGGAACATTTCACATTCACATACGGGGAGGTCGAGGCTAGCACAATGGTCACTTAGAAATGGTTCCCCACTGGGCTTCAAACTTCCTCTATGCTACAGAAAGAAAAAAAGCCCAGCTTTTCTCCTTTTCCCGTTACAAACTTTATAGTCTAAAAGGTAGAAAAAAAACACCAACAATGACTACTTTCACAATACAGCAACTTCAAACAAGGGACAAAGTAAACTTTCAAGAGCTTCCTCAAATATTTACAAATGTAGTGGAACCAATAAACCGCCCTGGAGGACTCCCCATCGTTTAGAAAATCACTCTTAACATCTGGTCCACTTTATGATAATTGAACCTGAGTTGATGTGCAGCAGTTGGGTGGCACGAAACAAACAAAATCCTATATTCATTTTTTGACATTCATCTAAGAGGACAAGGCGTAATGACAGGTATGAGGATGAACGTTCAACACATTGTCTGATGCCCCATTTTGACGTTTAGGTGGCGGCGGGACAGATTTGACTCAACAAAACAGAAATATAACAAAGACATTCAATAAAAGTTTTAAAATGATGGAATTACAGATGCAACAACAAATAATGACATATTCAAATATTCTTTCGTGGAATGTCGAGGAGTAAAAATGCACCATATGGATTTTAGACAAATATAAATGACTGCTGCTGAGAGGAATGTTGGTAATTGTCAACTGCAAAAGAGTCAAAGCTAAGATGATACATAGCCCATGCTACACAATGGCACATATCATGTGACGTAAAACAAAAGTGTGATATTTTGGGAAATGCATTACACCAGAAAGCCAGGAAGTGTGTGTGTCCCAAAATGTCAAATGATTCCCTTTAACAAGGTAGTGGCAGTGCACGATTTCCAAATGATCTTTGGATTCAGTCAATCACCCGATTTTATGAAATAAGGAGACAAATTGTCACGTTGCAGTAGAGCCTAAAGTAAAAATCTGTGCTACAAATTATACAATCTAAACTATCACTGTTTATTTTTGTCAGTCAAGGATTTTTTCTTTTATAAAAGTTATTAATTTGATGCTGTTATTTCTTTCTCAGACTGGAATCAAACTTTAAACAAATTATGACTTTTATTTATTGATCCTGAAGTTGATAGTTTCTTCTTCCACCAGACTGCCTGTGCTACATCTCAACCCAATGTGGCTGGCTGAGCAGTGTAGCCTGTATGAATGCAGAATAATGATGGAGAGAAGAGAAGAAAAAAAAATACACACGGACATAAAGTTTCTGACGCTCTGTTTTCAGACAAGTGGAACTCTTCATGTTCGCCGACATGGCTTTAAAAAAAGTGCAAAATGAAAAATTAAGTTCTGTGTCTGCTTATTAGCATTTTTGTTTCATTTCATTCCCGTCTCTCGCAACCAATCATACCCTTAGCACATATGCTAAATGTCTGGGATGCTAATAACTCTTGGAATTATATCCAGGTCTATGCACATCTACAAACAAATAACATTATCACAAACGCTTTGTTACATTACAGAAATACGAATTCAGTCCATAAAAAAAATCTAAACAGCAGTGTAAACCATTGCACCGTCACTCATATTCCCAGCCTAATATGTCACTGCATGCACTGACAAAATCACTACATCCAAACCCGGAACATTGTGACCCTCTGAAGACAAACGAGATCCATGTCGAGCATGTAAAGCGTATGAAACATGCAAACCATGTTAAAGCAAACAAAAAGTTTCCGTTCTTTTCCTCTGTCAAACTTTTGTCCAGATTGACTTTGATTGTATTCCGTGATATATATATATATATATATATATATATATATATATATTTTTTTTTTTTAAAAACAATTATTAATTTAATTAAATCCTCCCTGCTGCAGGGAATATTTGTCCCTTCATCATTTCACACATCGTGATTCATGATGTGGGTCAGTCTAAAGTGCGAGCATCTTGATGTACAAGTCATCTCATCTAACGATTAGTCTTGTGAGGCTGTCCCTTTTTTATTAAACTAAAGTAATAATACAATACTGACTTAAAAAGGTTTTAGTTTGACATTTTGGGAAAACTAATTGGTTTTCTTGCCAAAAGTTAGTGAGAAAATTGATAGCACTCTCACATTTGTTCATTAAATACGATGCGACAACCAGGAGACCGTTAGCTTAGCGAGACAGGAAGCAGCGGGAAATAGCTAGCCTGGCTCCGTGTAACCATCCTACCAGCACTTGTGAAGCTCACAGGCAAACATGAAATATCTCTTTTGTTTCAGACAATATGTGGTGTAATGTGTCAACTTTTAGATAACTTTGTTTTACATTTGGACGGATAAAGCTAGTTTCCCTTGCTTCCGGTCTTCAGCTAAGATAAGCTAACGTTATCCGAGTGGTATCAAACTTCTCATCTAACTCGGCACTAAAGCCAGGGTTTTACCCTACATGATGAAATATGGAAGTTTCATTAATATTTCATGAAAATAATAACATACAGCCAAGTAAAAACACCATAACCATGACTACTATTCACCAACTTACTGCAACTAAACCCAAAGTCACTAAAGACCAACAGATTCATTTTAAAGGAACATTTTTAAGACTCCATATCAGATGAAATGACTTGTAACAGTGAACATCTTTTTCTGTGCAGATGTTAAATGATGCCAATTTTCTAATTACACTTGTGGCATTCATACAGAGCTCTCACCCTGATTTGCCTCGCTACTGTGGAGGTGGTCAACATCAGGTACTCGTCTCTTTTTCTTCTGCGTCCACATTCTTAGAAACATGGAAGTTCACCCTCCACCCCACCCTACAACTTTCCACATGACAAAATATTTCAGGCTTACTGGGCTCACACTAGCTGAAAGCCACAACAAAATACAAATGCATTATGCTCAGATTGGGTCGAACCAAAATCTCATCACTGCAATCAGTCCGTGATCTAAAAAGCAATCTGGAGGCAGTTCTTCAGCAAGTGAGTCCTTCAAAGCCACACTGTGGCAAAAACAGAACGCAGCTGACCCGTCAGCTCGGTCCACGGTCACGAGACAAAGGAGGTTTTTTCATAAACAAGTTGAGTATACAGTACGGGAGAAGAGGGGAGGACTTAAAGAGTGGTAGGAAGAGGGGATATGTAAAGCACTGCAAGAGAATTAAGAAGGACAAAAGGTAAAGAGGTCTTTTCATCATTTTGGAAGTACATTCATCTATTATGACTTTCACATCTCTGCAGGAGTTCAGGGTCAGTCGCTATTTTTCAAGACAATTTTGATTCGTGACAAATAAAATCAAATGACCAAGTATCAATATTTGTATGTTTTTCTGACTTTAGCTGTGGTCCACGGAGCAGCCACATCTGTTGGCTGACCAATTCTGAACTCCTGTCGAGATATGAAACGCCAACAAGTCTAAACATCCAAACATTAGGATATCGTTAGTCTAAGGAAGAAAATGTGCAAAGGGCACACAAGGAAAACTGAACGGGGGATTCTCAGTTCACATCAGTCCTGTTGGTTATCTCTGTCCGGCTCCTCAGGGCTGACGGTTGCCGTACATCAGCGGTATGATGAAGGCGGAGATGTCATCCCCGGAGCCCAGGCGCTCATTGGTGATCCTCCAGCCTCGGTCTCTCAGCACGCCACGCGCTCGCATCACCAAGTCTTGTGCTGCCATGGTATACCTGGACCACAGAGGGAACAACCATGAAGCCTCAGTATGTGGGGTTAAGTCACTAGTTTGTCATTATACGCTCTATTAGTCTCCATATGGCCTCAAAGCACCATCTTTAGACTTCACAGTTATTGGACCTCCTCTGATTTTGTATTAAAATTAAAATTTGTGAAAAGTACGAGAGCAACTGGTTTGAGGATGTAATTCATCCTTAAGAGGGAAACAGTGCTTGTTATATACAAATGTTTAACAGTATATGATTAATGTATAATGCAGATAGAGATACTTGAGAACTGAAAGAACCAGTCTGCAGAATTAAAGCAGTAAACCTGTTATTAAACAGAAAGTCTCATAATCAGCCCTGCTCTGAGGTTATGTTTCTTTTCATTCGTTCATTCTGTTACTTTTCACCTTGTCTTTCCTTTGAAATACCTTTGTGTGTTTCCCCCGTGATTAGTTCCACCTGTGCCTCCTTCCTCCTTCCTTTGTGCATTTAGTGTTTGTGCTCTCCCGTCTTTAGTCGCCCACTTTATAGCGTTCAGCCTTTTTCCCCTTTGTGCTGGTTTGTTTTGAGTAGTCGGAAGACTAGAGGTCCAGATACCTTTCTAATATTTATAAAATAAAAGTAGGACATCATAAAACGTTCTAACATCAAAGTATAGGTCAGAATATAAAAGTTAAGAAAATATGTATTTATGTATGTATATTTTATTTATTCATTTCCCCCCCCAATTTTATTATTTTTCATATTTTAGGGATCGTCAAAAATCCTTACATTAATAGATTAATACAGTCAAACAAACAAAAGCATTTAATCTAGTATCATAGCAGCGATGCTGTTACGGCCCATCTTGTGTTGCCGAGGGCTACACAAGGCGTAACATACGGGTATCACCTTGGCAAAGGTGGAACGAAAAAGGATATTGTTGTCATATCCTATCAATTCCTGCTGTACTCTAAAGAGGGCATCCTGGGCTTTCCAGTGATGTCACATGGGTAGGGGTGGGATGATGACAACTTCCTCTTCCTTACGACACAAGATGTCTTGTGTATCAGCAAGCACATTTCATGCCATTAACAAATATATAATTTCCCCCACCAGGTGCCTATGAAAAGTTCAGATCATAAATAGGATTATTAGGAATTAATAAAAAAATGTGATTGGTCCAAAGTTAATGTTTTATTTATCTCTGTGGAAAATATCTGAATTTTGGTCGTGAGCCAACTGTATAATGACTTTAGTATCACTTGGTATCTCTGTGCCTTCAACGATGGAGGTGCCGTGTGGAACAATGTGATAAATGGCGTGTGGCGTGTGACAGGAAGCGCTCAGCTTCACTACGGTAACGTTACCAGTCCCACGTGTCAGTGACAAAAGGAGGCGGCCTCAGACAGAAACCTGGTTGAAGGTTTTATCGGCCTCCATAAACAAGGCCGATGATGCACTGATTGTATAGTTGTACAACGATACCCATTAATGATGGCATATTACGCTCATCTCCAGGTTCATACTTTGGGTTTCTACCAGATCATGTTTACATTCTTTAATCTTCAACAAACTCTTAATTCTTCTCATACCGTGTGTCTGAATATAACTGTATTCAGCCTCTGTAACGCTCTGCTTTAGAAGCACCTTTCTTTCGCATTTAGAGAATTCTAACAGCTCTTTTCATGGTGGATACTTGGATACTTCCGGGTCATTTCACTCAGTTAGGAATCTTCCGAAGCAAACAGGACTATTCGACCGCAGCCAGAGACAGACACATGGGCCCAACGTCGATGTCCCCCCTAAGGCCTCAAACCTTGAACCCTCAGGGACTTGCTGATGTCACCTGCTAAGTGGTTGAGTGTGAGAGGCTGTAAGGGCTGGACATGGTGTAAATACGAATGGGACAGATCATGATATCATGACAAGGTCAACAAATATTGTGTATTAATTTGAGACGTTTCACTCTCTGATTTGAACGTCTTCCAAGCTCTTTCCTCACGAGATGAGATCATTTGAAATAATCTTTTTACTCGTTTTTGTCAAAACAGCTTCAATGACAAAATGAAATATTTGATAATAAATTAAATTCATCTTTAATCCTTAATGTTGTGTAGATGTAATATACCAGGCTGAACGCACATGTGCCACCCTCTTTGTTTACCTTTCTTTTTTTTTTACGTCTCCATGCTTCCATTGGTGCATGTTTAACATCACATGGCTATGCATTGTGGGTAATTCCCTTGAGCAAATATGCATCTAATGCTGACTTACGGAAAGGGTTCATAACGGGCTCAAAATGTCGGCCGGAGACTCAAAGACTCAACGATTTGACACCTGAGGGTGAGGGGTGGAGCTTTGTGGATTTACTTCCTGCCGGACCAACTGCTTTTGGACTTTTTTACTTAAATTAATCATAGAAATCTCTCTGCCTTTGGGTTCAGTTCTAGTTTTCTCTGCATTGTTAAATGTGGACAAAAAAAGACAGACAGACAAATAAAGAAAAAGAAACAAACAGCAGACCTGTGTAGGTCATCAGGGTCACAGTTGGCCAGGAATGTGGTGACGGCTTCGGCCACTTCCTGGTTGGAGAGGACATCCCAGAGGCCGTCGGTTCCCATTACCAGAACATCATCGGCCCCATGCTCATACTGAATCAGGTTGTATACCTTCACCTGCGTGCCAAAACATGTCGAGTTTGTTAAATAATTATTCATTAAACAATATTATACCAAAGATTCCTTTAAGTGGCTCGCAAGACCAAATACAGTCAGCGAAGGGAGCTCAAGTTTCTCAGCCATCCTGAAAATCCACACTGACCTGGCGCTCGCATGGCGTCTTTCACAACTTAATGAATTCGGTGCAGTTCTCATTCACCGAGCGCATCTCAAGAAACTACTTGAAAGACTCTGCTGAGGGGTGAAAGAGAACGAAAGAGACGGAGACGCAGAGTGCCGAGAGGAGACGAGTCTCCCACGTGAACCTGGCATGAACCCTGGTATTAATGAATTAAAGATCAAGCAGGGAGCTCTGGGAGGGGAAATGTAAAACTCTATAAGACAAACTGCAGTACATCAGGAGATGAAAGAGCTTTGGAACCAGCGCCAGACAGTCAGACAGGTGCGCTCCAGTTCTCCCACAGCAGAGGACCGTTTTCAGACAGAGACGTGTTAGACCCATCCTCTGATTCAGGGCCTACGTCATGACACGTGAGGGTCCGGATGAATGGTGGAAAGAAACATCTGCAACATCTGGTTCGGGTCGTTAAGGAGTTGGTTGGCTGACGTTGTAACTGTACCAGCGGCATCAGAAGGAAACACAAACAGTCGGAGGGTAAATGGGTTTATGTGACCGGTGCACAATTCCTCACGTTTGGAAAGCCCAGCACGACAAATTGAAACACAGGCCGACTGCAAGAACGCTTCATCAGGTTTTGCCCAAGTGGGACTGGAAGCGCACTTTTTTCTTTGCACTTTCAACCTGCTGGTGTAATCTATAACTGTTGGCGGTAAGATGGCGTTCTTCTCGCTGCCTTTGTTGTCACGTATTCTGGTGACAACCACCTGTAGATCATTGGCATAGGGGGAAACCGTTGGCTGGACTGTGTCGGGTCACACGCATGCACATACGGATGTGTCAAAGGGGGAAACAAAAGGAAAAAAAGGATGATACATCACGGTGGCCAAGTCAGCGGACGTCTCCATGTATGACTTATATAGATAATTGGCCTAATAACAGGTTGGTAGCCGTATAAAAAAACCTAGCCTTTAATTAGGAAAATATTTCCCCCCTGGCACTCTGTTACCTAGAGGAGTGAGTCATGTCTCCGTGTTTAATGAATTATAAAGTAGATTATTGCTGCGTTTGCCCTCAGATTTATCCTCTGCACCGTCGCATTGCATCATGGTTCAATTAAGCGTCTGTTGAACCGTGTCGAAAAGGGTTGAGGCTCAGTGACTCCATTCCCGCGTCTGCATTTCATTTTTTAAATTCAACCTTTATTAATCCAGGATAGTCCTGTCGTGATTTCTAATCCCTTTTCCAAGGCGGCAGCATAAAACGTTTCACGAGTAAAAAGCCCAAATAAGAGACTTAAAAAACAAAACAGCCAGAAGTGCTCCACAGAGCTGCCATGTGTGCCGTAGCAGGTCAAACCCAATCTCACCTCAGGGCAACAGGAAAGGAACGGTTTGATGTAGATGTTGGAGTCATGAACTTTGAGGTCATGGTCACCGAGCCCACGGGTTACACCGATGGTGGCCAACACTCGTGCCTGTAAATAAAACATAGTCTGGTTTAGTTAACCTTTCTCACACCTTTTTACACATTTCTTTTACAATGCATTTCTGACAGAAAATTCGCTGTTTGCCAGTTAATCATTAATAAACGTTTGGCGTTCCCATATTGACTGACAGATGGCAAGTGTTCCACCCTGGTGGCTCGCAGTCAGAATTCACTACAACGTGCGGGCGGCTCCCAGTACGGAGTGTCGCAACACAGCTTAGCATTTTGGTGTATGAAATGTAAACATGTCGGGTGGCGCTTTAAACAAATATCACAATATGTGACTTTGTTCAGAGGTATGTGAAGTGGAAACTCGATTTCTATTCTGATAACAATCAGATTCCACTCTCTGATCCCTGTGGGAAAACTCGTTTTTCCTCTCCTGGTGTTCATCAGACAACACTGGCGCGCTGTGTGGTTGTCGGATGCCGTGTCCCTTCAGCTTTGTCTCGCTTTGCATCAAACCGGATTGATTGAAATAATGAAACAAACCGACGTGACTGGAAATCTGAAGCGTTTTTGTGCAATATATTTGGTTGATTGCTTTCATTTTGGGTCCTCTTCCTCTCCTTCTCATCGCCCTGCAGTCCCAGTGGAGATTAACTTCACTTATCAGAGAGACAACTGTCATCTCCCGAGTGGTGTGTGTCTGTCTGAATGTGTGTGTGTGTGTGTGTGTGTGTGGTGTGTTAGATGTAGCTACTGGAGTGAAACAGATGGACTGTCTCCTTTCTCTTCTGGTGAGGGTGTACATTGACACACACTGTGTGTGTGTGGTGCTCGCACATCAGAGACCGAGTGTTCGCCCACTCTCTGGATGGCTAGCAGGCATGCAGTGTGTGTGTGTGTGTGTGTGTGTGTGTGTGTGTGTGTGTGTCAGATTGACAATGTTCGAGCGAGTGATTTTCTCAGCAGTTCTGAATTCCAGAGTAGATGTACAGAACTTGCAGTAGACACACGCACACACACACTTACCTTTTTCCCTTCCCCATATATTAGTGGGAACTTGAGATCTTCATTCCCAATGGTCTTGTACGCCCTGTGTTTGAGGAAAGAATAGAAGAGCAGAACCAGACCGAGAATGAATCTTTCCTTCCTTCCCGTCGGTCACATTCACACTCCAGAGGTGCATAATGGAGTGAGTGAGAAGAGCAACAGCGTCTCCCTCGGGTGCGTCATTATCCACCATTATGAACTACATTGGGAAGGATGCTTTGTAAGCAAGATTTCAATCAAAATTGGCGCGGCAGGTGCTAAAATATCCTGACTTTTAGACCCCAGTATGAGACAAGCTCCAAACAATACACATAACATTACCATTATTGATCAATTTCTTGTCAATAAACATGTAGTGTAGGTAGGGAAACCAAGCCGCCGCCATCGCTATGGTTGGGTTGTCATGCCGTGTCCCTCTCGAGTGCAATAACAAGCGCTGCTGAAACATTTAGCGAGAGACAGTGAGGGGGAGGGGGATCCTCGACTACACGGGCAAACAACACGAAAAAAAAAACGAGTTCAGAAGTGAACGAACGGAGGCAGGCGATCTGGAAACGCACTTAGAAAATGGGGCTTTGTCGTCAGACTGAAAGACTCCGCGGCTGACGTCCTTAAACTAGCTAGATTAGACTCGGCGTGACCAGTTCAGTAGGGAATATCAACAGCTTCAAACGGCTTCACTTTTTTTAGCTGCTCAACAGTAGCCAACGGTAGAATAATTATACATCTCTTGGCTTTCTCAAATCCTACTAAAATATTTCTCCTGCTGCCTTGGTTCATGTTGAAAGTGTTGGCGCTGGACTGTGCTGGCCCCTCTGTTTGGCGCCTGTGGCGTTGGACACACCGGGGCCTTTTTGGGGGGTGATAAATCCCTCTAGTTGTTCAGTAAACCCCCGGTCTCCCCCTGGTCTCAGTTTTAGCTCCAGGCTGTGAGAATACCCCAGTCTGTCCGAGATATGAACAAAAAAAAACTACTTCCTGGCTTGGGTGTGAAGGGAAACATCGGAGTAGTGGCACATCCTGGCTGGCACATTTCTGCTCCTGAGGGGTGGTCTTATGATGAAATATACATCACATCACACACAGTGCTGCTGTATGTGGCTCTATGCACCAGTGAGTCAGTGAGAGAGAGAGAGAGAGAGAGAGAGAGAGCGAGAGAGAGAGAAGCAGTAAAAGCACATCTCGTTACCGGCTTCCACCGAAGCCCCGGTCAAACAGCATGGTGCCTTGCCGGCCCACAGAACACTGCACATACAGTGCTGTATCGTTATATCATAACTATCAAGTCAGGCTGCTCCCTCATTAGCTCTCTGCTGGTCTCTTCAGCTCTGGCTGCATAGAAGGGTGTGATCAGGGGGAAAGGAGGACAAGGGAGTGAGAGACAGAGGTTGAGATTCCGACCGCGGCACCAGCAGCTCACGGCATTATTGTCTACGGTGGGTGCAGCCGGGGGACGTCCGTTTGCCACGCCACAACGTGAGCGGGTTTTCCTTCCTCGCATCGCAACTCGAGCGCTTTGAAATCCCAGCGAGGCAGGTCGCTCGTCCTAAAGCACACATTTTGGGTCTGCCGTCTCGACACGCTTCGTCTGCTCAGTGAGAATAGCGTGTAAGGCACATAATGAATAGAAGACTTACCATCCATTCATGGTGAAATCTCTGTAGAGCATCCTCTTGCCCACCTCCTTCCTCTGAATTCTCCGGGGAAATTCCAGGTGCGTGAACTCGTGTCCTAAGAGGTGGGGCTGCATGAAACCCTGGAGGACACAACGACGCTCTTCAAGTCAGTCAAGCAGCTACATGTGTGCCGATCAAACGATGACAGTCATCTTCCGCCACGCTGAAATAAACTACTTCATGGAGACACTGTTTGAAAATGGCCACACAGACCTTGTTATTTACGTGACCAAGCCACTACCATTTCACTCTTTCTGAATACATAGTGCCGTCCGTAGATATCTGTGCAGGCCATTATTGGCAGCAGTAACGTGTTTGGGTAGTCAGCTTTGCTTTGCTTCCAACTAACGAGAGAGTTCCTCCAAACTTTTGGAGTTTGATTCATGAAATCGAAAAGGTCAACCACGGGCAGCGATTCTCCGCCGCGCTCGCATTGGTCAATATTTCCCCCGTTGCGCGGCTCTCTAGGAAACGGATGAACTTCAGCCGCCGTGCTGATTGTGTTGCTTGTTGTGCGAACACACGGTGTGAGACTGTGGGGCAACAATAGAGCGCCGCAGGCCCGGAAAGGAGACAGCATTTTTCTGCACTTCCGGTTCCCTCGACTCAAAGTCAATGGATCTTTTTGAAGGCTTTTCACGTTTAGTTTAACGATATAAAATACATCATTAGATATCATTAGCTTTTCACCTATCTGCTTACAAGCGGCTAAATTAAACTACAGAGGTTGTGTTGGGTTGTTGGGCAAAGTAAAAATGACAACTTGGAAGCTTAGTGGTGGCGTTAAAGTCATGTGACTGTGGTGTGGTTGGTTTGTAGTCCAGTTGTGTTTATTTGTGAAGATTATCTTCCCAAAAAGAAACGTGTGAGTATCATAAACGTCTGTTCGCCACGGACCTTATTTTCTGCAATAATCCAGAATCCAATGGAAAAATCCCATTGGCTTTTTGTACCTCTATATATTTGTCAAGACTCAGCGTCGTACAGCAGACACACAAAGGCTCTTTATGGCACGGCGTTTTCTTACCAGGAACTGCAGCCGCTGTCGTTCTGATTCCGGCGTGAACTCTGTCGACATGGGAACGATCTCATTGTTTCTAACGATGATAGCCCTGCAGACACACAGACGACGTCGGAGAGGTCATGCAACAGGCAACCTCGCATTGGAACAGAACTGTTGAAACAAACTGGCTCAGGGAATGCGACAACCCATGCAAGAGAAATGAGCATGGAAGCTGTCGCATGGGTGCTGTGGAGGCGTAACAGCAAAAAGAAGGTGAGCTGTGAAGAAGGGAGAGACAAGAGGACACACGGACCAGCTCTTATAGCATGGAAGGCCAAGATGAAGCGGATCAGCCAATTTCCCTGCTGAGGTCGGCCACTAGAGCGTCCAAAACATGTGATGTCATCACATGTTTTTGGGGCCCCCTGTACTCCGGATCACTGCCTGATTCACAGGCTCTTTCATTTTTAGTGGACAGAAGATGAGCATACACACCTGCTGTCGCCTGCATTCCCAATGTATAGTTTTCCGAGGAGGTAAACCACAGTGAGAGCCGTACATCCTCCCGTGATGTTAAAGACTTGCTTCTCCCTCTCAATCTGGGCATCCTGGGAAAAGCGAGAGAGACGGTTGTCAATCTTTAATGAAGATTCACTTAAAAAAAAAGTTTTAAAAACCTCTCACATCCAACCGCACATTCAGAGTAAAGAAATCCACACTGTATGCAGCCCACGCAGACAGAGGGAAGGTTTAAATACATTGTCTCTGCCTACGTCTGTTTCATAAATACGACTGCATTGGAGACAAATAACCAGGAACAGACACTGAGCAAGAAAATCTGATCAACTCTTCTTTAAGAAAGACACATCGCTGCAGACTATTGATTGCTTAAACCCGAACCTCTTGTTGTGTCAGTAGACAAGAAGTGTCATGAATAATGTAGACGGTGAATTGGGAGAGTGATATTTGTGTATTTCCTTAGCATGTCACGGTTCAAGAGGCTTTATACTGATCATACATGCCCACCGTCCTAAATTTCATAATGCTTGGTTATGGTTCAGTTGTTTTTTGCATTCCAATCTTGCAGAAACCCTGCAGACAGAACTCTCTTTTTTCCCCCTGAAAGTTGACTTTTTGCCAAGAAGGCCGCGGCTTTCAATGACGCAGTGAAAATCTTCCACAAAGGATGTCAAATCAAACGGAGGAGGGTTTCTGTTCTTCCTCTCCAGAAAACAGTGATCTTCTAAATCTGGGTACCGCAGGGTCCAGCTTGAACTGTTTTCCATTGCCATCTAGTGGTAATACTGCATAGACCTTCTTCTCCGGATATGTGTCGCCACAGAGCAATTTAAAAGAAACAGTGAAGGAAAATAACAAAGAAACACACACGACTGAACGCTGCAAAAAAGAATATCTTCTCTTTTGGATAAGAAAGAACAAAAGGGTTGATTTGGCGTGTGGCTGTTTCTTCAGTAATTAGGAATGTCACAGAAAACCACACCTTGGGAAAAAAGCAAATTACATATTTAGTCAGATGCCGCCCTTGAACTACCGAAATCCGCAGTGCGTATCTGTGTGGCTGAGTGGCGTTAAGCCGGGAGCCATCATTTCATAAGCCAGCTTTTAAACTGTAATTAGAGACGCTAAAGGCTGCGGTGGGAAAACTCAGGTCAGAATATGTATAATAATAAGTGTGTGTGTGGAGCATATGTCATATTATGACAGCAAAGACTATTTCCATATCTGCTTAGTGTTCATGCAAATATTTACTGCATACACACAGTGTGTCTGTTGCTACTGTAAAAAATATACATGACAGGACGTGCACTTTAATGCTGATATTTCCCTTAAAATAAGAAGGAAAAGAAACGAAAATGTGGTGAGAATATTTGTTTCCCATCCATAAACTATATTTCATTTAAAATAAAGGAATTGTGAATATTGGTGTATGACTGCATTTCAGGATATTTTATTTCATATATGTATATACTATTATATGACACTAAACTCAGTGTAAACTCAGCACTAAATAGACTCTTAAATAAATGAGCTATTTACTGACCATCAGCTACAGAGAAACACATTAATGCTTATGAATGCACGTCATGAGTCAACTTTCCATGATCTTTATAATATTGAATTATTGTCTTGAATAACTGATTCATTGTTTGGTATATAAAATACTAGAAAGCCGCTTCCAAGAGGCCGAGGTGACAAATTAAAATGTCTTGTTTTAGTTCAAACTCAATTATATTCAACTGACTAAAGAAACATATCTACATTTGAGCAGCTGGAACCATTGAAAAGCTTTTGCCGTTGTTCCTTTAAAAAAAGATTACTTAAGATAAATTTGATCATCAAAGTTAATGTGGATCAATTTGCAGTCATACTCCATTAACTGACTAATAATTTCAGCTCTAAATGTGTTGCAGATTTACAGATAAATCCCAAAACAGGCCAGATGTCAACATGTCATAGCAGCCTGAATAACTTGAAGGGCTGCGGAACTTAAGAGACAGCAGAGGTCCACATATCCTGAACTTTATTCCCTAGAATGGGTCAAGCTCCAAAAACACGGGATCCTACATTTACCATATGCAACTTTAACAATAACGGCACCTTCATTAGACCCTCCTTGTCGGGGATATGCCCACAGTTTGCCACAAACGGACATTCTGCTAAAAATCTATAGTCCCCAAACTTAAGCCAAGTTACATCATTACGACATCATCAGAGTTATTTCCCCAAATTTTGGAAGCTCCAATCAGTTATAGAAGACGTTACACAACTGCTTTTCTCAGGGTACATAGACTCTTCATGACGCCCTTTTAAGGTGGAGCTTTTCAAAGTGTGCAGAACATAGTGTAGGTTCTACAACTTCTGCTAATGGGATGATGATGGCAGGCAGGTCAGACACCTGATTCTGTAAGAAAATAATAAACACTTTTCTGCAATCTCACCGTGCACTATAAGCCATACGACTCTGAGCACCAAATCCTAGAATATTGAGTTGTGACCCATGACAGAGTGGCTTCCCATCTCACCATCTCTTTAAAGTTCTCTATGGCTCCTATCACCAGACTCTCACCATCTCTTTAAAGGCGTTCTCTATGGCTCCTATCACCAGACTCTCACCATCTCTTTAAAGTTCTCTATGGCTCCTATCACCAGACTCTCACCATCTCTTTAAAGGCGTTCTCTATGGCTCCTATCACCAGACTCTCACCATCTCTTTAAAGTTCTCTATGGCTCCTATCACCAGACTCTCACCATCTCTTTAAAGGCGTTCTCTATGGCTCCTATCACCAGACTCTCACCATCTCTTTAAAGGCGTTCTCTATGGCTCCTATCACCAGACTCTCGTGCTGGATCTTCTTCTCGGTAAAGAAGCGAGGTTGAGGCGGGGTGTTGCACGGGGAAGCTGGCGCACCTGCGGACCCGCGCAGGGAAGCGGCCCGGGTCAGGCCTCGGTGAGGGCCCGGGGTGTTCCCCTGGAGGTAGGGGTTGTTGTCGGGCTCCTCACCCAGGACAGTCGGGGGCAAGGAGGCTAGATTGCGTAGGATCTCGATGACGGCCTGGAGCTGGCAGGCGATGTGGTGCTGCAGAAGGCGGGAGGCGACAACCGCTGCACCTGAGCCGGCGTGGCCGTCGAACAAGGCCCAGTAGTGGAACACCAGTCCTTCACTGTCCTGCAGACACATTTACAAAATATGTATATTCAAGTCACAGAGCAAACTAACAGATATGATATAAATGATAAAAGGATCATAATTATTCTAGCTCAAAGATGCATATCTTTACACCCACTAATCAGTATCCCACCTACACTTTAATTACCAAATCAGTTTCCATGAAGAGAATCTATAAGGATTCAGAATTCACAGGTGGGGTTTCAGTTAAAGAGCAGCTTTTAAAACAATTAATAAACAATGCTTTACATATGCAGTGTGCCACAGAAATCCTTACAGACTCGTTTATATTTTGAATTTTACGCCGACTTGGTTTGGTTGAGCGCCTTTTTGATGTATTATGACGCACATACGCACAAATCTCAACACGCCATACTCAGGCTACAGAAATGTGATTTGAAGAAAGAAAGAGAAAAAAAAGAAAAAGCTCAATGACTAATGCTGCTGGGTGACAGGTACGTGTGAGTCATCTCCAGGAGGACAAATCCAGGAGAAAACATCGTGACTCATGCTGTCTAACAGTGTTTGGAAGCTGCAGAGGTCGAACCTCCTCATCCCTTCATTTCTCTCTGTGGGCCGACACAGCACAAGCCCGCCCTCACACCTTATTCATGTCTGTGCCCTCACACACACCCTGCTTGCTATTACCTGACCTTGAATGCACAATCTCTGTCAAATAAAGTTGTGTTGTTTTTTTCTTCTGTAGATTTAGGTTTATTTGGTGCCTTGTTGAAAAGTTAAGAGATCACCAAAGTACTTACAGTTCATCCTAATCGGAACATGTGACTGGAAATTGAATATCAAAGAGTTTTAGATGTCACCTTGAATATTAGGAAATCCAAATGTCCTTATATTTCATTGAGCGATAAACGACCAAATCGATTAATCGACATACGCACCTGAACTGATTATTCAATGACGGAACATAAACAGCTCCAAGTGCTTTCTCAGTGCGTCCTGTATGTACGCTGTACACCCTTTGTGCATTGGTGTCTCCTTACCTCTCCCAGCTTGCTGTGCTCCACACGGAGACCCAGGCCCTCCCCGTTGGGCAGCGACGTGCGTCTCTTGGCCGTGGGGGTCCTGCTGGGCGTGGAGGGAGGGCAGTAGCTCATCGGCCTCCTCCTCGCCACGACCACCTCGCAGCAGGCCTGGTCTTCATTCAGCGCACTCTTCCCTGCATTAATCACCCTGGAAACAAAAGGCATGATATAAACAGGTGGACTCGTATTTTACAGGCGTTGGCGGTTTGTCGGACATGCGCAGGTCCTAATATTAAAATCGTGTCTGGCAAATCAATTTCTTTCCCCCCCCCCGAGATAAAATTTTTGCAGCGAGCAACAGATGCGCCACTCGCTGTGATTGTCCAGCCGGACAGCTGTGGTCTGGAACAAGAGGTTGAGTGAAAGCCGAACATCAGATGCTTTTTGTTGTTGTTGGATGAAACAGTGCTGTGGTCTTTCATGGTTATTATGGCTCACTGCAGGATCACAGCAATTAGTCCGAGCCGCAGGCCGAGGTCTCTATCTGTGTGCGCCCGGCGAAGCAGCTGGCTTTGTGTGTTTCTTGAAGATCAAACGGGAGAGCTTGTTTGTGGTCCCCTCTCTGTCGCCAGTGTCCTGATGCATCAGGACACTCGCTTCTGGGAGAATTAGAAGTCTTTGTTTTTGTGTGTGGCGATACATATATGCTCAAAGCTGTGTGCGTGTGTGTGTTTTACGTGCTGCTTTGCTTCTTTGTTCGTCACAAACAGCACAGGAGGCGTGCAAAAAAATACACATGAGCAAAGTCGAGGCCTGGATTTGGAATATAACCGGTACATTGTGTATATTCTTTGTCATTTTGACAGTTACATTCATACTAAACACAGAATATGCTGATTCAAAGACTCCTACAAAGTGCCAGTAATACAATTGGCTGGAGAAATACTGAATCTATTCATATTTCAATGCCTTATTTCCAAATAATGATGCTGCACTTTGTGTTCACTGCTGACACAGTAAGATGTCTGGCCTCCTTTAACCATGCGACTCCTCCCGGTTACCAAACCCTCCATATCCCAGAGAGATAAACTTGATGTCCGTACTGTTATCTACCGCTCCGGCTGTGAAAGTCGTGGCATATTGTTTACATAGCAGTGACATTTCAAAGAATATAATCCAATTTCTACCTGCAACAATAACTGAGTAAAAAAAATAATAAAAAATCGACATAATTTCTTTGGAATTAACACCTAAACACATTTGCTCGTCTCTGCCGGCCGAATAATGATCCAATAGCTGCAGTAATGTGAGCTGTATCTACCGATACATGCTCAGCAAATAGAGATTGTGGAGGCAGTTCCAGTGAGGCTGGAGGCAGACAGACGTCTCCGGAGGGTGTTGTGAATGTGTGTGCGAGTCGAGAAATTGACATGTCTATTTATAGACACAGACTTTGGATGTTTTCTGCTACTAGGCTTGTGGTTCTTCGCCTCAGATGGAAAGAGACAGATAGCGACACGCTCGCGGAGAGAGAAGTGGCGAAACAAGCACAAAGATGTTTCAAAGAAGTGACCTATTATACACGTATATATACTGTACGTTGTCATTTGGCTTTTGCTGTTCCAATATTTTATTGCCACATTATTTCATGCTGTTCTACATGCTTGCTTTGCTGAATAATGTTTAAATTTGAGAGAGAGACCAAGGGAGAGAAAGACAGAGAGGTATTGTCTTTTGAAAGTCTTGTCTGGCTGTCCACTTCCACTGCAGATGAGGCAGTGGTTAAATGGGAGGATACCAAATCAATAAAGGCGTTTGTGTTTGGAATCTGGTTCAAGTGAGGCCATTTTGCTTTAGCTGCAGAGGAAATCCAATAACCAGGGAGCCCTTTTTAAAATGTGTACAGCAGTATTGTCTAATCACTGTATCAAACAGCAAATTCCACAGAAAGAAATAGATTTGGTCTACAGTCAGACTGTCAAAATGTTCCACTGAAACACTGTTAATTAGTAAGTTAATTAGTGCTGAGGCTGTACGAACAGCGGAAATATTACAACACTCTACATTAGATTTCTTTCTCGCGGATATCGCGGCAACAGACAAGAAACGGCCTTCGTTTGATGAAGCTTTGCTGTGCTCTCAACTCCCACGAAGCACACCGTGTTCACAGTTCAACTGCATGCTAAGTGCTTTGGTTATAAAGTGTCATTCACCATCCACGCGCTGTATGAAGGGCATCATGTCCAGAGGGCTGGTCTTCACTATGACTACGCAGCTCTGCTTTCAAACCTGATATATTTCCGCTGCACCCTCGAAAATGCATTCGGAGTTATGACGGCCGTAAAACACTCTGACGCATCGACCGCTTTGGAGCTCATGATGGACAAGTACGGGAAGTCTTCGTCTGCTTCATCCGATCTGCTGTCAACAATCTGTGTGTGTGTGCGTGTGTGTGTGTGTGATATCATGTCCTGCTGGTCTTACTTGAAAAAAGACATGTTTATATGAACTTTTGAACCCTACAGTCATCCTTCAGGACTACAATGTGTTTAATGGGTCCAATCAATAATGGATCATTCTGTGGTACTCTATTTCATGATAAGAGCAGCTGATGCCATTGTGTGTGTGTGTGTGTGTGTGTGTGTGTGTGTGTGTGTGTGTGTGGCCGTGATTGAAAGTGCCTTTGCATCTATTTTATCCTCATTTCACCATTTGCAGGAAGACTGATCTTTTAAAAAAAATTCTCTGCCAATCAAGTTTCATTGTCTGGGCCAGACAACGGTGCCCAAGGATGAGATCATTATTTGGTGAGGCACAATGGTTCATACAGCTTTGCCTCCGTTTAACTCAAAACAGCGAAAGAGCTAAGAGTAAAAATGAAAGAAACAGTCTTTCAAAAGGTCTAGATTGAGTACGTTTTCTCAAGGGTATTGGTCAGGATTGCAACACCCCCTGAATATCTGAGATAAGAAAACACAACGGTAAAATGGGAGAGCTTGAATGGAATTATAGAACGGAAGAGTTTGTCTTCAATATAAAGTTGTGATGGGACTTTGAGGAAAAATATGCAGTTCACAGTGATAATGATGGAAAGTGTACACAAAAAATGTGTTTTTTCAAACAGTATGTGCCACCTATACCATTACGAGGGAAAAGGCTTTCAGGATATGGACAAACCAAAGTGTTTCACAAACTTAACACGGCATGCTATATGTAAAGCTTGTTTTTTAAAAAGGAGGGTAAAAAAACACACCACCATCCAACTTTATACACCAACTAATGATCTCTCTCTCTCTCTCTCTCTCTCTACACTCCTATGCACAGCACATCAACATATGGAGAAATCCAACGTGGAGAAGTGAGAGCCAAAATGGCTGCTGTAATGACAACACAGAAGGCTTTAATTACAGATGAATTCTGGTACGAGCTGAACTCATTAACGACACCGGTCCCAAAGAGACACTCACGCCTGCTCTGAGTAGTGAGAGTGTGTGTGTGTATGTGTGTTAAAGAGAGTAGCACAAGAACTGTTGAATAGAAGAAATGCTCGAAAGAAGAGCTGTTCTAAATTCACAGATAGGCCAATTAACATTAAGTCGAACCCTGTTCTTATCTTTATCTACTCATTCAGGAGCTAACTATTGATTAAATAGCAATTCGTCCCTCGGTCAACACTCAAGATTCTGTGTATCTTATTGTGAAATGTTAACCCACACAACTCACACAATGCGACTCGCAACGCGTATCATTAAGTCAACAGAGGGAACAGATGAGCTTCCAGTTGTATTAAACACATAGTAACAAGGGGAGTCAACTTGTAATTCATCCATGTACCAGAGTTGGCCACTAAAGAACCACCCTCACACTAATATGGTGACGCGCCATTGTTCCAATAACAATGCTCTTTGGTTTGCTCATGGAACGATATCCTGGCTCCACTACTATCATATCAGATTATGAGGAGAAATGTGACGTGATTACACACAATTACTTCTAGTACACTGATGGTTTGGCACTAAACTACAAAATGTGGATGCTGACGGGGGAACAATGACTAGCAGAATATGCACACACAAGTGCATTAGTGTATATATATATATATATATATATATATATATATATATATAGCATATCTAGAGCCTATTAACGAGCCATCCTACACACACAGACAGCTGGCCTGTAAATAGAGCACTATGTAGACACTAATACCCAGATGCTGCTGGTACACAAGTGGATGCATCATCCTCTTACACGTGAACACCAGCTTGGGCTCTCAGGATGGAGGCCGGTACCCACGACTCACAGCACACACGTGTAAAGTGCATACAAAGCTTGGATGTTAGGTGCAGATCCAAAACAATGGCGCAGATGGACGCAGGGGTCACAACAGGTGCAGGGTCTGCTTCCAGGTGGTGCTTTTCATCTGTCCTGAGAATGTGTTCGACAGTCACTGCTGTGACGGATACCTGGCAAGCTCTCAGGCCTCCTCCTCAAGACTGCACGCAGGTGCTTTATATCAGACGCCACCGTGCTGATGACACACACACACACACACACACACACACACACACACACACACACACACACACACACACACACACACACACACACACACACACACACACACACACACACACACACACACACACACACACACACACACACACACACACACACACAGCAGACTTAAGAGCAGCTACCGTCAGGTTACTTACTCTGCGTATCCGGTGGCCCACGGTAATCTCCTCGTTTCCTTCAGGATGAGGATGGGCCGAGCCATGTGGTCCGCGGAGCACTCGATCTCGTCCGGGGACAGGCCAAGGAAGTCGGGTCTCATATATGGGAATTTCAGCGGCATGTCGGAACCAGTGTGGCCTCCTCCGCCGGAGCCGCCCCCGGCCATGATTCCACCCATGAACCCGGCCACTGCGGACTTGACCCGGGTGAGCATGTTGGTGGCGCGTCGCGGCGGGGCGTCCGTCGGCCGGTGCTCGGCGCCGCGGCTCCCTTTGCCCGGATTCCCCCCCAGCTCGGCCACGCTGGTCGACGGCAGCCTCGATGGAGAACAAGAGGCGGAGGAGGAGGAAGAGGAGGAGGAGGAGGAGGACCTCAGACGTTTAAAGCTTCATTCATCCAGAGAGGAGACAACAGCCGCAGCCGGAGGAGAGGATGATGAGAACCGTTAGGTGAAGCCCTGCACACCCATGGAGAGTCATTGATAACAGCTCGGCCGTCGTGAACGCGGAAATACACTGAAGATTAACGGGTCATGTGATGCAACCATGGATGCACACTGCAAAAGATTATTCCATGTTTTTTACAAAGCCCACAAATATATATATATATATATATATATATATATATATATATTTTAAAGTAATATAATATAATAATTTAAAGAATACTGATGTAAAACTATAAATATAAAATAGCTAGTGTTGTAGAATACATCTTTTCTTTTATGGTCATTTGAATCGTTAACGTCATTTCCCGGGATCAACTGCAACAGGAGGAGCGACGAGTCACTATTAAGATAGCTCTATTTTGATTATCATAACAAATGATATATAATCTATGCATACAAAACCAGACTTTAACCTTCGGTAGGCTAACTAAAGGCAAGGCTGTTATTTTGTGCAGTGCAGGATGAGCAGTTTACAGTGCTGACAGCAGGTTAAAGGTAAATCAGCCCTGTAGTCGTTACACGGGCTTTTGTATTCTACTGTCCTGAATATAAATATCGTGTATTACAATCTAACACTTGATATAGACGCTCGCATCATGCCAGGAATTATTTTAATGATGGTAAGGAAAAAGAGTTTATTTAAAAAAAAAATTACAGATCATTTAAGATGCAAGCTACTGGAGTCGTTGTTGGGTTGTGAGGAGCAAACATTTCAATTTGTAATACAATGGAATTATTTCGTTTTAAATCTTATGTTCCCCTTCTTCTCGTAATAATAATAATAATAATAATAATAATAATAATAATAATAATAATAATAATAATAATAGTAGTAGTAGTAGTTTTCAGTGTTATCACGTTTTGAAAAATCAACATATGCATGCTGGTATCTTTTTCTAAATTGTCATAAGCCTATACTTCATACATAAGTAAGTGGTTTATTTACTAACTACTTATATAGTAAATATTATATAATATATTATAACTTGTAAGGAATATTATAATATTTTGTATTTCCTTACGTCAGCAATATTCTCCAGCATAACTTGCTCTTTAATTGGAGGACCCCTCCAATGTACGGTTTGAACCACTTGCATTTAGGAAAAGAGCAGCAGAGCTTCACAAACAATCTATTAATGGATACATCATTAATTTTTATAACCGTAAACATGATGGATTATTCCAGAGGAGGAATCCCTTTTTATGAATTACAATAAAAACTGCAAACATGATGACTCATTGAGCAATATAATTTTCCTTGAGAGTTTATTCATTCATAACCAAAGGTTAAGACTGCACCCTTTATGGTTCACTATTAATTTATAACCAAATGTTAAGACTGCACCCTTGATAGTTCACACCTTTGACTAATTATCGATGAATTGCTAACATGTATAACTTCATTATTACCCATGGAAATCGCACAGTAAGTGTATGGGAAGTGGCATGACTGTGGGGGGAAAAGGACGATATTGTAATACACACTGAGTCCCAGTAGATAGAGCCATTGCACACAAGGAGAACAAGTCTGACGTACTGATTACCCGATGATAGCAAAGGACCTTCTTTTTCTTTATCCAGGAACTGCTTCAAACAATATTATAGTGCTCTTCTGTGAAATCGTAACAAGAAATACTACAATAAATAGGTCTTACGGTCCAGGTCTTGGTCTTATCAATTTCCTTTGACTTCAGCAACACTTTCCTTGAGAAAGCTCAAAGGGCAATATGCATACAAGTTAATTTACACCTGTGCCATTTGATTTAAGCATGGCATAATAATAGCAATTATAACATAGCCGGATAATGACTATGGTCCCTGTTTCGCATTTACCTCGTGGAAAGATTTAAAAAAAAAACTTTTTTAAGACCACGAACTCCAAGCATCCTTTCAGTTTAGTTTGGACTGGAATTGAACTTGGTGGTTATCAGCTCACTTGCCCCGTTGCCTGAACTCTTTCATATAGTCTTCCATTGATGTTATTGCACAACACTGCATTTCAAAGAAGTGCAATCCCTGCCCGTAAACAAGTGAAGCTATTGCGCACGTACTGCAGGGTCGCTGTTGACACGCAACAAAGGCTTTTGCCTCTTTCTACTATTGTTAACCCAAATGTTGTAACCAGCCATTAGCTGCCATAAAGACTAGCAAATAACCTGAAAATAATTAGTGAGTGCTTGGAAGTCACTAATTACTTACTTTTATATTATGTACTTTCTTCCCGGGTATCATTCCCAGCATGTGTCAAAGCATGCGTTGCTTGGAGACATTCATTACATTTGTTTTGTTGTGAGAACAGAAAATGCTGCACCTTGCAGCACAAGCAGGTCTTATAATGACCACAAGAAAAGGGAAAGGACTGAACTGTTATTGCTTGACACGCTTCAGTGCGGCCTGTTAACTCAGCATTACAAGAAAATACAATAGTTGTAATTATAAGTATGGAAAAGAGAGAGCCGATGCACAGTATGAAAACACAACTCAAATGTTTCTGTATTTTAAAGACGCTGATTAATTAAAAGCACCCATCGTGGCCTTTTTTGTCGTAAACAATGGGTCAAATGACTATTATGTACAAATGTTTGGGCTTACGCTCACGGCTCTCCTAGTGCATTTTTTTTGGCAAAATCCAGATGCAGTTTTTTCTAGCAATAAAAACAGCAGACAGACACCGTTAATACCTCGCTCAACTTCCCTGAGAAGTTGGTTGAAAACAACCAAAAAAGAGTAAATATTGTGCTTTGCCAGGTGGCCAGAAACGCAACATAAATGCTAGAGGGGGTAATCTGTAAACTAACTGTTACTTGTTTGTCATATTGAATTACAAGGTGATATTAGGTCAGTGTTATGTTCACAGCTTCAGCTTAGGTAAAGACTAAGAATGTTTTTCCAGCTGCTTTCAACTGTGCAGTATGTTTTTCCATGTTAGGGCATGCATTACAGCAGAAAGGAAGGAAGAGGAAGTTTTCTTTGTGGGGGAGTTGAATGTCAAGTGCCACTATTATCACTGATGCCCTTGGGTCAAAGTGTTTCTGAACAGAAACATGACATGCTCAAGTATCCAACTCTTTCCCAATTTTTCTTCTTTCAAAACAAGTAATTATGTTTTCAAAAGGGTTATACAGGGTGAACACAATAATGTTTCTATCAAGTTTCAGCCTCTGAGTCACCCCCATGTCCCCCTCTTTGACCCTCAGCAGATTTAACAGTAGCATTGTTGTGTTCACAGGAAACATAAAGGGCATTTCTTTCAGGGAAAAGATGCAACATGTATGTTTCTGAATTGGAAATTTCACATTATGAATTGAAACAGTGGTAAAACATTTAAAGTTGTGAAATGTTGCTCATTTCCAGTAAATACAGATGTCCAGGTGACACAGTTTGTCTCTGTCTGTGTGTGGGTGGGTGTAGCAGTGGCAGGGATTCAGTATTTCCACTTAAAATCATTGCTCTAAAGTGTGTCATGAAATCCAATTATAAACATGAAATGGAGAAGGTATACAGAGATATGCAATGCTTATATGACACAAAACCTTATTGGAAATATTGTTAAAGAGGAAAATGAGTTTGTGTCCAACCAGAGGCCACACCTCCACTGAGGAGCATTTAAATCCACTCTTGAGAGCAGCTTGTGCTCACTCTGTCATCGTCACGCTCAGGACAAACAAACAGGAGAGCCTCCACGCCATCCGACTACCTGTCCCACTAGGCCAAGTCTCACCTGACCCCTGCCGGCCCCCCGGGCCAGAAAAGGAGGAAAGAGTAGAGATTAACCCCGGGGAAGCAGATCAGGAGGAGAAGAAGTCTTAGTGCTGGCTAGTGAAAATGCTCCTGTGGGTCGCCTTGCTGATGTCCCACTGTTGTTTAGGTCTGAATGCAGCTGCAGCAGACAGCACGGCATTGGAGAGGATAGAGAAATGTGGCACCAGCTGTTCTCAGGTAAAACTGCATTCTTTTGAACATTAACCACAAACAGACATATGTCAATTATGTCGGCGCTTCTAAATATAGTCGTGTTCTATTATTATTACCTCCTGCTATTTCTGCTGATGTTGCTGTTAAAACCAATGTCTTGTGTCACTGCTGCTTGATGTTTCCATTGAGGGGACCGAAATACACATGTCTAGTGTTGCTACTACTACCTGTAAAGCCACGACTACTATTAATAACCCTTCGACATATTTTCAGGTGACTGGGCTTTTAAGTTAATCCTTGAGTCTGGGTTTCTTGGATGGCTCCATGTGTCATCAGTTAAAATAGGATACCCTTGCTGCTGTAAAGTCCATTCCCGACATAAAAACGTCCTGTGTGACTCACCTATTGACTCACTGAAGAATGTTGATCAGGACACATGTGAAAGTGAGAATGCATATTATACTGCATGCACGCATGTGAAGGGAGCTGGCGTCTGGTCCTCGAAGGCGACACAGTAGGTTTTGAATCCCAGAATGTGTGACTCAACTTCTCATTTACTCAAGCTTAAAGAGGAAAACCTAAACAGCTGCACATGCAGTTGGGTGGAGAGTGTGTAGATAACACTTACATTTCCACCCACGAGCATGTTTACTTCAATCTCTCTGAACTTAACAGACCTGCACTCTTCATTTAGCAGCTAACAACGCCCCAAATATCCCAGCATCCTCCTTCAGATGTGACTTCAATGTGAATTGTGTTGAATTTCAAAACACCATTAGCTATGAGGTCATGTGAATATACTGTTATGGGATACTGGATACTGCTTCATCTTATGACGGAAAACAATTGAGGATTTTAACCATATTTAGCATTGCTCAGAAGCATTCAGGGTCAGCTGACACATAAACACTGTCAGTCATCACTGGGTGCAGGGATAGTTTGAATGTGAGTGTCTGGAATAGTTTACACATCCTGTATTTCCTGGCTGATGAAGAAACAAGGATGTATTCTACATGGTTTTGGAAGTGAGCCAAGGTGAATTACATGACATTGATACAGTGATTGTTTTCACCGTATGAATGTTGTCTGCAATTTAACTTCATATTAAGTGAGCACAACTTGTTGCAACTGACAAATTGAAGCAGAAGAAGACAAGCGGAATAGTAATTGATTAATAGCTTTACTCTTTATATTTGTCTGTGTGTTGGACCATAACAAACTGCAGCAAAAACACAAATACGTTGGCTTTTACCTGAAGGGGCAATGAGGATGTAAAAACGCTCCTTATTGTCTGGGAATTCCCTGTTCTGCAGCGGTGCTACCTTTTGTTCTCTTTGTTAAGAATTACTTTAGTATTGGAGGTCCCTTTCAAAAGGAGTCACAGAAAACAGTTACAGGGTGTTTCACTTACTCTCTCTCTCTCTCTCCTTGCAGGGCCTTCAGTGCAAGACCAAGCCTGACAGTGAGTGTAGACACACACGGCTGCTACGTCACATCTTCACACACGCATGCACGCAGAACTAGATTCTGCACAATAGAGTAGCGTTTCATATCTGGTGTTTTTCACTGTGATGTTGCCAAAAGAAACTGCATGCAGTGTTCAGAAATTGCATTCACGGCAGGGCTGAAATAGGCGATGAAACACAACACGTGACACTAAGATCTCCCGTTAAAACACCAAATCATTTTTGTTTTAAGATCTGAAAGCAGAGTGCTCTACCTATCAGAAGATATAAAACAAGTTTAATCCCACGGCCTCTTGACATGCAATGAAAAATAAATATGTGGCATGTTATTCTGACCTTGTTAAATGAAATATACTCGGTGAGGTGTTAATACTGCGTGTGTTTATTTGAAGAAGCGCTAAAGAGGAATTGCCATGCTGCGCATCAACAACTCAATAATGGAGAAAATGTTCTGTGAGGAAGAAGAAAAAAAAACATTTTCACACTCCTCATTGGGCGGGTGACAGCAGAAACGCCAGCCTGTAGCATAATGAAATTGTTAGCAATGTTTGGTGTGACAAAAGGCACAGTCGATTGCATCGATGTAAAGCATTGGTCATGTGTGTGGCCCTGGGAGAGGATGCGTGACATCTATTTGTTTTTTCTATCCCTGTTCCATGTAGATTGGTTTTATCCTCTGTGTCAGAACCCCGCTGAAGGTCTGAACCATTCCTCTGTGTTCCACAACATCAGCTTCTCCACCGTCATGCGCTGTGAGGGGCGGCAGAAATGCTCGCTACACCTCAGAATCAAGATCGCCTTTAAACTTACAGGTATGATGATGTGACCACTTGAATCCACACATTGAATACATTATTTGATCAAGAATGCCGTTCGGTTGCAGCTGAGTTGTCCACCTCGTTAACCTTGCTGCAGGCACCTAGCTACTCAGTCCGGCCCTAAAATATGAAGATCCCATTATATTCTTGAGATCTGTCTGATTGTGTTCCAATTGGATATTAGCTTGCAGTAAAAGACGAGAAATGTGACTTCCGGTAGATCCAAAGCTGTTTGAATGGTAGGATTTCAGTGGGATCTAGTAGCAGAAATGGAATATAATATTCCTAACTATATTTTCATTGGTGTATAACCATCTAAAACTAAGAATCGTTGTGTTTTTTGTAACCTTAGATTAGAATGAGCCCTTTCTATTGACATGTTGCACTGCCATGTTTTCGCAGTTGGCTAAAACAAAACACTGGCTCGAGAGAGCCCCATCCCATGTTTACGGTACCCGAAGGCCACCGTAGTTCTCCGATCCGCTTGCAACTACATTCTACACAAAGTACCTTTTTTTTAAAAATGTTGTGTCTCTTAGCTAGGTTGTCAACGTTATCCACTGATAAACCAGGGGTCACCTGGGTTATGCAAAGTTTTGTTTTCGACGGTCAATAAATAGCTCCAAACAATAGAATGTGTGGTGGAATTGGGATTGTTTACTTTAGAGGCAGTACCGACCAATTAGTTACATCATTGAGTGCAATCATTTTCTACGAGCAAAATATAGGTCAACGGCTCAACTTTAATTGTGTTTAACCCACAAACATCTTCCAGTACATTACTCCCTTAAGCATACATGATGCAGGTGACTGCTCCCCTAACCTACACAGTAGGTATGCGATGCTTTAGCTCTCTGTGGCTGTCCACACTTTTCACATTTTCTAGAATTTCTGTATATTCTCTGTAACTCACACACACCAAATGCTGTGAAATTGTCTCAACGAGGAGGTTTCAAATGCAACTCTTTGGTGTGTAGTCAAGCAAAAGTGGGACTAGTCATGGTTATGGTTATCGTTGATGACCCATTTTAAAAAAGGTTGGAGACGGTGCAGATTAACAGTGAAGGAATTCTCATTTCTATAACAAACCACTCTTCGTGATCAAACTTCTGCTTTTGCGTCATGGGTGTATCAATTGACGCTTTCTGTTCCTGATTTTTCATACAGACTTGATCTGATAAGGTGCGGGGTCAACATTCACATACAGGCAGACACATGCACGCTTGTCCACATCTGCAGCACACAATAATAATCTCTCTGGATTGCCACACTGCAGGCTGGAGTGGGGAAATCCCTTTGATCCTGATTGAGTCTTTAGTGCACTGTGCCAGTAGAACGTGACGAACACTGTTCTTCCTGGATGACACCTAAAGTAATGCCAACTCACTCTGAAATGGATGAATAGTTTTTGAATGGCTAACTGGCTGGTTACCAGTTACTGTTTGACAACTGGCTGCTCAAGCCCTCTCCTGGCGTCTGACTTTGAGGTATTTTTCTCCCCAGAGTCCATCCAGGGTTTGTCCATCTGCGTCGCCACCGGCGGGATGATGGCCAACTGCCGAACGCTCAGCTTCAGAAAAGAGTCGAGACACAGGC
Source organism: Cyclopterus lumpus (assembly GCF_009769545.1). Taxonomy (NCBI): domain Eukaryota; kingdom Metazoa; phylum Chordata; class Actinopteri; order Perciformes; family Cyclopteridae; genus Cyclopterus; species Cyclopterus lumpus. The sequence continues at coordinate 6,504,884 of NC_046988.1, read as the reverse complement.
TCTCCGGGCTGCAGGTACTGTTTACAGTGCCACGGGCATCATTTGACCTTTTGTGGACATTTTGTTATAATTATGTGATGCAAATGTGACCTTTCTGTTAGAGTTGGTTTTCACGTCTCGCCAATGCCATTGTCTACGCTACGGCATCTGGAAGGTTTCAGTTCTAAAGTTCTTTAGCACACATGAAAGATGATTTTTCTATATATAGACAAAAAAATGTCAGATGACACATCACTCGTGACTTTGTGGCAATTATTCTGACATGTAGTTACTTTTTTTATAAGCCATAAACTCTCAAAACACAGACTGGTACAGTACCTTATTTGACAGTGAAAGTTTCCAAATCACATAATTTTTGATGAAATTTCGGAAACGTGCCAGACATGTAACAGCTTGTGTATTTTTCTACTTACCTATTTCCTGAAGGTGGAAGTTGAAAATGATTGCACTGACATTTCTCCAGGCCAACGTGTGCACGTAACAGTGAAAACTGTGCCGAGCTACTGCGGTGTCACCTGGACCGGCTCCTATGGCGCTCCAGGTAAGAACGTGTGCATGTTTGCATAATTATCCAATCACACACGCATGGCAGCATGTTAACAAACAATACATTAGGCAGCTGAGGATTGAATGTGTAACAAGGCAAATACGTTAAGTCAATAATTAGTGTTGTGTAACCTACCAAGTATTTTCTTGTAATTTATTGGAACAGGTGACATAAAGATGAATGTAATGATTAATGAAAGAGAAAACTGTAGGAGGTGAATATTATGTCAAAGGGGTAATCTTACATTGCTCTATTCTTTATACCAATGACTATAGTTTAAACTTTATTCCATTTCTCTACAGAATGCAGCAGTGAAGATTTGCGCAGACATATCCCAGAATGCATCAGTGAGTATCATTATATCAAAAACACAGTATAAAATAACAAGGGGTCTCCAACCTTTTGCCTTTTTAGCCTTTAAAACCAAGACAAATCTAGTTATGACCTCTTGTATGTTTGAGTGACTTCCTCCTTTGAGATGGTTTTATTTGAATAGACTCTAGACTAAGTATAGCTGTCCTAAAATATTTAAGAAAAAAAGCAAAGACTGGAGAAAAAGCCAGACAAATAAAGCTTATTGAGTTCCAGATTTGTTTCTTCATGGCAGGACCTTTCAGATTGATCTCGCAGCCCCTCAGGTGCTACCAACAACACTAGAAACCCAATGTAGGCCCTACATGCATCCATAACCGAGACCAAAGCATCTCACTAACATTGTGCTCTGTTTCTTGCAGCTGGGAGACTATCATATGTGGTAAACCCACAGAGGAAAGAGCTGAGTGTCAGTGTGTCAGACATGTTGGAAGATCAAGACTACCACCTCCGTCTGTGCCACAAGGATTTCATCTGCGTTGGCACAGGGGCATACACACTGGTTAGTCCCGCTGTTTCACATGAACCCGAGCATCCTTTTAAACATGCACTCTCAGGATCTCTTCAAATGATGTTTGGGTGTCGGAGTGCCCTTTGCCACTTAAAACCTTCCTCCTGCTTGGCAGTGTGTGAGTCAGTTTACATCTACTCACTAACTGACTTTAATTCTCTGCACTAATGCAACTAATGCAATGCTGCTCTCTGATCCATAATTCATGTTAGGAAGCATTCACCCCTTCATGCCAGAACAGTCTCAGGAGGGATTCTCCATTTTAAACCTCTCACAGATTGCTTGTATCAGACTGTTCCGCTGAAAAGAAATGTGGCTAATCAATGCTGTGACTGGCAAAACACCCAAACCCATGTGCACGTACACACATGCCAAAGAAAGATGGATACATGTGATAAAGCTTTGTTTACCTTCCAGATAAAGAAGGGGGAACGTGTAAAGAGCGCCAACCTCCCATTCTCCCGACCTCTGCCCTGCCTCTGCATCGAGGTAAAGTTTCCGCCAACGCTCCTCATTTTAAGCATTTATGATTAAAGTTTTCATTCGTAACCACTTTAAAAGGAAAAGGGATTGAACCTGGGCTAATACATTCCTCACAGGGATGGTCAGCTGTGATGGATGCCTCGAGAGTCCAGGTCTGCCCGTTCAAACACCGTGAGTCACTTGATTGCTTTTAGTCACAAGGGATTCGTAGTCATCTGAGCGTGCGGTGTAGTATTTCAGAACTGATACAATATCAGTTGAAAAGATTGAGATCTCCTCTGCCCGCAGGTCTCGAGGAGCTGTGGTCTGGAATTCTCTTTGACCCGCTTGAGGAGACGCTATCATGGAAGCTCGCCTGTCCCGTGACGGCTGTGGTTGTGTTGTGTCAGAAAAAAGAGGACGGCGTCTGTGTGGATCTGCCTCAGGCCTCACAGAATGTGAGCAGAGAAAAGGTACAAGTCTCTGACGTGTTGAAGCCAAAGTCGTGTTTACTCTGTGGGGGTTTCTGGCTGCTTGTCCTGGTCTCAAATCACTAATGTTTACGCCATAAACACATTATGTAATCATCCTGCTGACGTCTTCTTCAGTGACTGAGCATAAATTCTTTATGCGGTGGGAAGAAGTTATGACGACAGCAGGTTCTTTTTGCCAGTAACATTAGTCTCATATTGTACACTATGATGTCAGAGAAAAGTGTTTACAAATTAAAGTGCATATATTGCACTTGGCCACGCATGTTAAACTGTTTATTTTAAAGTGATTCAAAGAGTTTATTCAAACCTCTCGCTTAAGCTGATTTAAATGTCGAATCAGACCCATATAAAGAAAACAACTGCAAACAGCACAGTAGCAAGAACGAAGGGAGAGCCTGCACACCTGTGACCCCTTAAACAAAACTGAGATGGTATCGTCATCAGAACAGAAACCTGAGGTCGGGTCACCTGAGAAGGGAACTCTCTGTTGATGTGAAAATAGCAAGCAGTGATGCAGAGCATCTCCCATCTGAAAGCTGAATCCAGCTGATAAAGGTGCTGCCTTGTGCATTTCATTAATAACCATTTCATCAATCTTTGCTTCTCAGATCACATTTACTAAAGTGGATCCACACCCTCATCTGTGCATGAAGGTAATGATAACCTTGTAGCCTACTACTCATGTCTGTTGACAGTAAGATGGCCTTTCCATCAGCTGTGACTGTTGTGCATCTGTTGTTTTTGTAAAGGCTCACATAGTACAACTCGGTGTCAGTTGAGTTGAGCAATACACATATTTGCTTACTTACCCCGAGTTAGATGGGAACATTTATACTGTTCTCATATTTGTGTGTTAAATATGAAGCTATAGCTAGCGACTGGTTAGCTTAGCTCTGTGCAAATACTGGAAACAGGGGGAAACAGCTAGCTTGGGTCTGTCTATGCGTAACACAATCTAGTGCCTCTAAATCTTACTATTTAACATGCCACATCTCGTCTAATTAAGACAAACAAATACCAAAGCATGAAAAAAAAATGCCAGGCACAGTTTTTACTCGTAACAGAGTTACTGACTCGCTGGATGGAGAGTGGGGAGTCGTTAATCCCACGCAGCGTCCTCCTCCCATCTGCCATCTGTGCTATCCATTCTGCAAGAGCACCGCCGCTGCATCCTGGGGGGCTTAGTGATTGGTTTAAAGAAATACAAAGCACTGTGTGTCCCCCCCCCACATAACAGGATGATAATGTCTGCAGCCAGGCATAGCGCTGGAGAGACTAATTGTGGTTATGCAAGACAACCTTTGGATAGATCCAGGCTGACGTTAGTTGCTTCCCCTGGTTTCCAGTCCTTGTGCTAGGCTAAGCTAAGACGACTGACCGCCAGCATCCCGTTAGCCTAGGTTAAAGTGACAGAGCTACCAAATAGGAAAGAAAATGGACAAAAACAACAATCAGAGTTTGTTCTCTGTTTAGGGATTAATGCTAGTAGTGAGCATTTACTCTGCTACGCCTGTTCATTTCCATATACCCCACACGTGAATTATCAAGCTTTACTGTGCGATGGTAACCACACAAATAAGGGAAACATCTGTTCAAACCTTCACCCTCACCCTCATGGAGCTCAGTTCAGCAGCGACAGTTACCTGGTAATCTAACCACAAAACAGAAGTACTGTTGCTACGGTTAACGGAAGTTTATACTGATTTACATCAGTGGGCCTGGTATAATGTGTTAGTGATTCATTTTTAGATTCCTATATTATAACTTAGAGGTTGTGTTTATGAGCTTTATGTAACTGGATGAGGAACACTACTAAATACAACTGTACTATATTCTTCAGTTCACTGCAGGCCACCAGTCCTGGACCAGGTGCCCTTTTGCTGATGCTAGATTCCAAGGTACCTTTTTTTTTTTGTCGCATCAAGAGTATCATCTGTTTATTGCAATATCTGTCAATAAATCTACCTGACAGTCAGTTTAGAGCAACATTTTTACAATATTAAAGATTATGCCATTATGTAATGCAGTATTGTAGCATGGGTCTCTACAATGACAGCGGTATAATAACATTCATAATAATTTCCAGCATGGAAGGTGGTTGCGACAAGACAACAGGGCCAGGAAGACGTGAAGATGTTGTCACAGATCACCGCAACGTTTTCTGTGGGGCTGTGTGTGAGGTCTGAAGGCTCCACTGTGTGCCAGATCACCGACACACACATCATGCACGTGGTAGGTGGCACATAGAGCATATGCATCCTCTCATTTTTATACTTATCAAACCTTTCAACGACTTATTGTGCGCTGCACGCGGAAGCATCTTGACACAACATGCTTGTGAAGATTGCACGGACGGATTCTGCTGTCACTGATTACTGTTTTGTCATATGCCTTTTTTTATAGCTGGAGAGCAACAGAGATGTTGTAGCTATAAAACACATATTGTAATCAAAGCAATGAAGAGTAATTCCATCCTCTATCAAAGGGTATCTGACACATATATCAGCAACATAAAATGTGTTCAAACACGTCTTCCTGGTGAGCCGCTTATCAGTGTGTGTTTGCAACGCTTCATCAATGAAGCATCTCTCTGAATCACAGTGAATTTCTGCTGAAAAGTGTCATGGCTCATACCACACAACAGAGCCAATGAAAGCCAAACAGAAACCATGACAACTTCCATCACACCTTTTGTTGGTGTCTTTCTTTCTCTTTCTCAGGAGAAACATAAAGAGGTTGGCTTGAACATGGCAGGGGAACAATGCAACTCTTGTCTCAAGGTATGTTTGTATAGTTGATGGATCCTTTGAGGTGATCTGTATGTTCCCTTTACACTTAGAGAGACAATGACAATGAACCTTTTGTATTTGCACAGGTGAAGAGGCTCGATGTGAATTTTTCTGCCACAGTCATTCACTGTCTTGAGCGATGCAGTAAGTACATTTTCCCTACTCCCTTCTTCTCCTCTTGATTTTGGTCACATGTTGTCTGTTCCAAATCTGTCTTTTCCCCCCTTTCTCATTAAACATTCACAACCTGAGGCTCCACAGCAGTTTGAAACGCAAATGGTTTCCACTGCCTCTCTTTTAAAAAACATGGGTTGGAGCCGTAATAGGACATGTGTTTACTGTCACGCAATCTCTAATAGGATAATCATAAACGTACATGTCTCTAAAGTTGGCCCTAAGTGGTTTCTTGGCATCATTTTGAGGAATAAAAGGATCCTCTGTAGAGTGCATTGTGTACCCCATTTTAATGTTGTGTGCTATGATGGATGAAACAGTTCTCTATAAACATATGGTCTCTGCGAAACGTGAAGAAGACCGCCTTTGATGCATTTCAGCTTGATGCATTCCTTTAAGCATATAGCTGAGAACTTAAAACATTGAGAAACCGTAGGGAGCGTACAACAGCAACTATGTGTACCGGTTGTATCATCTTCCAGATGTCTGAGAAACACACAATTGTCTTGTTATCCTCGAGAGACAGAACATTGCCATGTGTCTAATGGTCTTTACGCCGTGAATTATCTTCCCAGATCAAACACGGCCCTTCAGACCTGTCTTCTCCAGGCAAGCCTCTTGGGACCTGACTTGGGTCATTTTACCTGCGGCCTTCTGCCTCTCTGGCATCATCATTTTCACTCTGGCACTCCACGTACTGTTAAGCGGTAGGTAGAAAATGAGGAGCTCAGGCCTGCAGTACTGCAACACTACTGTTCAAGACTTCAATGCTTAAGGGAACCAACCACTTAATAATAGTTTTCTAATATCAATAAAAACACTGTTTCACATCATGTCAAAAAACAAGGTCCTACTAGAACGAGCATAGATGTACTTTGTGTTGCTTTCTTTGAACTTGTGCTGCTGTACCATATATATGTGTATATATACGTATAAGTATATATACACATGTATATATATATATATATATATATATATTTATATGTGTGTGTGTGTATATATATATATATATATATATATATATATATATATATATATATATATATATATATATATATATGTAATAGTTTAATGATTGATTGATGCATTTTTCAATGGGTTGTCTATTGACTTTAAGCATGACTTCCTCTGAGAATAGATTTATAGGTTTATACTAACCTAAAGAAATGTCCAAGTACCATGAGTACATGGCGTAGCAACTATTTTAATGAAAAAACAGCAACTGAATTTGCCATTGTGTTATTTCTTCATCCTCCTCATCTGATTCATTCCTGTATTCTAGTGTACCAGAGGAGGAAACGAAAAATAAATGGAGGCTGCGTCTCTGAAAAGAGAACAGGTGAGGTTGTCACAATAATGATGACCACAAAACATAATATGTTCCACCTGAAAGCTGAACCTCGGCCTGTGTTTTGACAGATCCCGCTTCTGACTGTGTCGTCGCTGTATTACAAAGTCAACCTGCTCTCCATGGGGTGTTCCTCATTCCCGACTCCCCACAGTGTGGGAACACTGAGAAGGCCAACTTAATCTCCCACTGACCAGAGAATGACGCTCCGCTCAAAGGCATTACTTGTAATGTGCAGAAAGAAACTGTAAAGTTGTTACACAGACCCAAGGATTTCTCTGTTGAATGCAGCGTAAAAGGTTGGAGAGATATTTCAAATATTATGTTAGTTATTTTGCTGCTTAGTATGCTCGTTATAGTTAATGGCTGTTGTTTATGTAATATGTTAGGTGTTGTCTGTTTGGGTGAAAGTTAATGTGTATATTGCTGTTTCTTTCAAGTTAAAATAATTATCCAGCTAAATGGTCCGTTTTCATTCTTATTCTTCTTATTATTTAAATATATATTTTCAATAAAAAAAAGAAGCAAAATATGAAATAAAACCTGCTGATTTCTTTAACAATCTGATATTTTCATAATGTACTTGATCTCCACGTGTCTTAATGTCCTTAAATCAGTAACAGCTTTAAAAATGGCACATCTCACAGCTTTACATAATGTGACAATTGGAAAGGTCAAACTGGCAGCCATGATACCATAAACAGGAGCAGCGAGTTTTATCACCGCCTCTGACACTCACTTTGCCAAACTAGTAAACTAGTTTATTTGTATAGCACTTTTCAACATCAAGGCAATTCAAAGTGCTTCACATGAAACCATTAAAAGCATCAACACGAGATTGAAAAACAATAAAGAACATTCATTAAAACATTCAAAACAGTAAAAAAGCAAGAAATAGACAAATATACTGGGTAGTGATTTTACCCAGTAATATTTGTAAAATAGGATATCTGCGTAAAATATATACTTTTCCTGCACCTCCTCTCCGCCTGTCTGCATGTCTCCGCTGCAGCTGGGGCCGAATCGTTTTGGCCCAGAAGAGACGGGTCTAAGAAGCAGTTTAGCCAATTACTGATTAAATATATAAATGAGTCCTAAAATAGGTTCAGTTTTAGGCCAACTAACGAGCTTCCGAGAAGACCCAACCTGGTAAAATATATATATATATATATATATATATATATATATGTGTGTATATATATACAGTACATATATACTGAATTGTATATAATAAGATGTCCTTATGTCAGTGTTGGAATAAATGTTAAATATTTAAATACAAAGTAGAAATACGTGTTTGCTACTTTTTTTGCATTGAATCATACTGGGATGTTTGCTGAAATTGATTGGATGGCCCTACCAAAAAGAAAAACCGCCACTGCTACTGAGGGTAAAGTGAAAGGAGTATATAATTAGAGGATATATAATTATTGCTCAATGCATGTTTCTGACTCTACAATTGGCAAGGTATAATAATTCAACTGTACACAACCTGTCCAGCTGCAAGCAGCTGACACACCCTGGCGAACGTAGTGGAGCTAAAGAGCAAATACAGAGCTAAAACAGAGTGAGTATTGGACTTGCATTCATCAGGTGAATAGAAACATGTCGCAAGATATATGCTGATTATAGGATTAAGCTATGAAACAGCAGGCAGGTCCTAATAGCAGGCCCCGTGTTGGGCTCCAGTTGCACCTTTTATTGGGGGTAATGATCAGAATTTCATTGTTCAGTCGTGCACATTTGTTTCTATTGATTCCAGTCCATTGCGTTAACTTGATTTGTCATGTCGCCTGGAAAAGGACTTGTTACGATTACTTGTTCACAGGGCTTCTTGTTCTGCCTGCGGATTTGCTCTTGGTTTACATAGGCAGATGAAGTTTCTCAGAACAGAACACGACACTGTACCAGGACGAGAATAGAGGCCTCTATGTGTAGACTCTTTATCAAGAATGAGTACACAATCCACCGCGTGATCAATCTTTCACACACAAGGAACTTGTCACTGTAAAACTCTACATGGGGGCAGTGTTTCGGTCCGGGCGTGCTGGCAAACATTTCCTTGTTAGATTGGTTTTGAATGCGCAGTAAACTAGTATGTAAAAAAAACAAGAGAAGAAAAATAATGTGCTGGTTGAAATGCCACAACTGAGGAGGTAGGAAAGTGAAAAGCTGGGTCTATTTTTAATCCTTTGCCCCAGGGCTGAAAAACATTACACAAGAGAGAGTATGTTCATCTTGTCTTGTAAGAAAGGCTCATATGAGATCTAATCCACTTGCATGAATCATCACACATATACATGAACCAATATAATAGTGCTATCATTCATCATCAGCTTGAGGAAATAATTAAATTTGACGGTAAGAGGATTATTGTAATCTTTATAATTCATAGTGACGAGCAGACACATGATGTTTAAAGGATCCTGGACGTGAAACAAGTGTTGGTGAATTTCCAAAAATTGGGGGAGTTTACACATTTGCCACACAGATGGAAACCTTGCTACATTTATTTATTCAATTACGTATCTTGTCTACATTTTAATTGTAAAAGCTGTCCTCTCCACATTGCCAGTAAATGAACTGGTGGATAAACACTATGTTCATTTAAATTGTCAGTGGAAACATTTTAATGTTTTAAGTCTACTCAATGAATCAGCTTTTATGATAATGTAAGCTTCCAATTATAGAACTCTGTGTAGGTTGCTAACACTACTGCCCAGTTGCAATTGTTATGTCACAACCACACGCTTTGGTGTGCAAAGATTCCCTTGTGATTTTGTCATATATTTTGATGTGTAATTGGGAGAAAGACAGAAAGAAAGAAAGAAACAGATACAGAATGAAAGGACATGTGAAAAGAAAGAAGCAAATCCAAAGATAAAAGAAAGACACACCTTAACTGAACAGGACAGTAAACAACAAACCTCACCCAAGAGAAAAATTATGCTGGGACCAGATGACTAAACGAATATTACGATTAAAAACCCATTCCAAAAGCATCGTTTGCGGGGATGTAACTCATGATCGCGCGTTCCTGACAGCCGAACTGAGGGACCAGTGGGTGGTTCTGCCCGAATGGCCTTCCACCTGCATGACATTTCAGATGAAGCTCTTAACCGATAAAAGCAGAACAATCATCTCCCCTAAGTTATCGTAGAAGAGGTTTTCTTTCAGCTTTCCTTTGCGGTCGAGGGCTCGGGAACAGAGACCCGACTGAAGCTGCAGACTCATCTGGTTGCGACATCAGGGACCATGAATACAAAATCACGTGGTTGACTTCCAACGAGGATCTCACTCAGTCCGGTGCGTCATCACTGGAAAGAAAGCCGTCATACTCGGTGCACCGCATTATGTTTATATATCTACTGTCGTTTGATGGTTTGGGGTCACCTGGTGTGCTGATGTTTCTGCTTTCCTTCAATGATGACTATTTTAAAGACGAAAAGAGTATAATTCAGACACTACATTTATTATTTACATTTGTAATAGTGTTGGCCCCAAAAGAAGAAGAATGATTGGAACTTGTGTTTAGTCAAAGTCCCCACAGTGTTACATGCCCGGGGAGAATACTGTTGCAGATATTTCCCGCCCATATTCCATATTTGCATAAATGACCAAAGCTCATTGTTGAAACTCAACGGTGCATTTGGGCTCTAAATATTTTGGGCCCTCTGCAGTCGACTCAGAGTCTGATATTCATTGATCCAATTCCAATACTGCTAACCCAATACTAACTATTATATTTCTGTTGTGACGTTTTAATAGCTGTTAATATTAACACACCTGCTAATATTAATTATTTTTTACAGGCATTTTTGTGCACTTGACACAGAAACGGGAACTTATTCCTTTTTAAATCCGCACTTTTTGATGCTAAGCTTCCAATTAATTTGACCAATGACCGGTGTTTCCTTCTATTGTTATTCAACTGTTGCAGAGACGGATCTTCTTCTCTTTCTGCCCTTTCAACTGTCAGTCTGTGTACAGCCTGTTGTTCTCCATGAACAACACAGAACTTTTTTTTTACAAATCCTTTCATACAAAATAACATATATTTGTGACGAAGACTTTCTATAACCTAAAAGCATGACACATCCAGGAACCAGGAACCAGGAACCAGGAGTGGATCAAGCTTTTGTGACGGGTGACCCCAAACTTTTCAACGGCAGTGAACACATAAGGAACATGTCCCTTTATAATCAATTTGAACAATAATAATACCACGTTTGTAAAGAAAAAAGCTCATTTTGCAGAGATGTTTGATCAAAATAATAAAAAAAATAACAAATGTTTATATTTTATAATAATATTAAATCAAACTTTACTTAATATTCCCTCCTAAAAACAACTATACAATATATAAGAATATAGTTATCTATTTAATTTTCATCAATAATGAATGGCGAAGAGGCAGTCTCCATTGTACTTAAATATAGTAAACAGTGCCATCTTCAGGCCGCGGAATGTTTTTTATGATTTACCTGCACTTCTGCCACGGTGGACTTAATTCATACATGAACTATTTTTTATTCACATCAAAATATAAAAACTGACAGTAGTAAAATTTAAAAACATCGACTTCCAAGCATGACATCATTGTTATCATTTTGTATTGTTTCGAATTTAGTTTTCGCCGCCCCGCCTTGAAGACGGTCCCCTCTTCCGCCAGGATTAACTGTGGGAGCGGTGCCAGCACAGTCGTCCGGATGGTCTGCAGTGGTTTCGGCGTCGTGTAGGAAGGAGCCTTGATAGTGCTCTCGGTAGAACACGGTAGTTTAGTTTAACTAGAACATTTCGCAAGAAATTTAGATGGTGTGGCTACTACCGAGAGGTGTTTGTTTGTATACATAAATACATAAATACATACATACATACATACACAGTGGGTACGGAAAGTATTCAGACCCCTTTAAATTGTTCACTCTTTGTTTTATTGCAGCCATTTGCTAAAATCAAAAAATGAAAAAGTTCATTTTAATTTCTCATTAATGTACACTCTTTGTTTTATTGCAGCCATTTGCTAAAATCAAAAAATGAAAAAGTTCATTTTAATTTCTCATTAATGTACACTCAGCCCCACATCTTGACAGAAAAAAAACAGAAATGTAGAATTTTTTGCAAATTTATTAAAAAAGAAAAACTGAAATATCACATGGTCATAAGTATTCGGACCCTTTGCTGTGACACTCATATTTAACTCACATGCTGTCCATTTCTTCTGATCCTCCTTGAGATGGTTCTACTCCTTCGTTGGAGTCCAGCTGTGTTTAATTAAACTGATTGGACTTGATTAGGAAAGGCACACACACACACACACACACACACACACACACCTGTCTATATAAGACCTTACAGCTCACAGTGCATGTCAGAGCAAATTAGAATCATGAGGTGTCCGTTCGGAACGACATCACGATTCTTTCTTAGACATAGATACATAGAAGGAAAGAAGCTCTGTGCTCATGCGAATTTTAAGATTTGAGGACATTTTACTTAAGTTTTTAGCAAATTTGACTCAATGTATTTTAGCTCAGAGAAAGTTTTTAGCAAATTTGACTCAATGCATTTTAGCTCAGAGAAAGTTTTTAGCAAATTTGACTCAATGCATTTTGGTACAGAGAAACATTTGAGTATCCTGATGGCAAATACACAGAAGAAGACAAGCCAAGGACCGAAGTTAGTAAACATGAAGATCCAGCTGGGAAACATGGATGATGTGCATTCCATGGATGATTTCAAGAAATTTAATGGAGATTTGCAGAACGCCATGTAAACTGTATGTATAGTATAAATACTGTACATACAGTTTACATGAACGTACAGTATTCTATGTGACAAATCAGACAAATTGTGACAAATATTTCAGAATGATTATTTTTTCATTCAGCCTGAACCGTCTGTCTCCTTCTTGATTTCTGAGCAGATGCAAACAGCTGCTGATAGTTTCCTGTGTGTGTGTGTGAGGAGCTTCCTGAACCCGCTAGCACAGAAGAAGCAGATGGAAACAAACTCCGTCCGGCTGGTGGAGGAGCAGGCTGGACTGTACACACTGGGGTGCTGAGAGGGGTTCAGAGGTCTGCTGTGGGTCTGGGTCCTCCTGGGTTCCATTTGGTCCTGTAGTCCTCAACCCTTCTGTCCTGTAGTCCTCCATCCAGCTACAGCCTTCTGTAACCGCATCAGCTAGTGAGTGTGAGAGGGCGCATGCACACGCAGTGACAGAGTGACAGTTTGGCGTCCTTGTTTTTTTTGTTTTTAATGTGTTTTTACGTGACCCGTCTTAAATGAATTGTTTGAGTGTTGTCTATGATTGAGTGCTCCCAGTGCTGATAGTATAATTATACAATGGATCTTCTCTATCTTGCCGAATTGTGGATCTTGTTATATCTACGGCTTACCTGCGACGTGGGCTGTCCACGGGGAAAGGACACAGTACACCAGAGATGTGCTGCTGCAACTGAACTTTGTGAGCTCAGCTCGTGTGACAGATGTCACATTACAGGTACCAGACATTATTCTGAGAGATTCTCATGAAACCTGCGGCGCAACGAGGGACAAGAAGAGGAAGCGGGGAGGCGTCAAACTAGGCCTGAGGAAACAGCAGCTCACCCGGATTCCTCTGCCCTCGGTGATCATGGGGAACGTCCAGTCCCTTAAGGGAATAAAGTGGACGAACTCCAGGGAAATGTTCGGTTTCAGAAGGACTTCAGAGACTGCTGCGTCATGGCCTTCACTGAGACATGGCTCACTGAGCGCGACCAGGACGCTGAGCTGTTCATCGACGGGTTTGGAGCTCCACTTCGTTTGGATCGTAAAGGCTGAAGTGACGAAGGAAACCCTAGGTGGTGGGGTATGTTTATATTTTAACAAACAATACTGCAGCTCTGTGACTGTCAGAGAACGCATCTGTACACCAGATGTCAAACTTTTATCCGTATCGTTGTGCCCGTTCTACCTGCCCCGCGAGTTTCCACAACAGTCTACATCCACCCGAAGGCCAATGCCGCCTCGGCCTCCAGCACTATCTTTACTTCACCTGATGCACATAACTTTATTTTGGGTGATTTTAACCATGTCTCCCTTAAAAAGACACTTAGAAACTTCTATCAATAGGTCTCCTGTCCTACCAGGCGGGATAAGACATTAGACCTTTGTTATGGATCAGTAAAGAATGCATATAAAATCACTCCCACTTCCCCCACTGGGCTCTGCGGATCATAACTGTGTGCATCTACTGCCAACATATATAACGGCGTTAAGAGAGAAAGCACAGATAAAGGACAGAAGACAGAAGAATCTGTGCTCTGCCTGCAGGAATGTTTTGACTGCACTGACTGGGACATGTTTCACCAGTCTTGTAGTGGATGATTTGGACGAGCTTGCTGATGTAACATGCTCATATGCTGCCTTTTGCAGGGACATGATCATACCTTGTAAGAGAGTTAAAATGTATCCTAACAACAAACCATGGGTGACCAAATCCGTCAAGTCCAGTATACAGAAAAAGAAACTGGCTTTTAAACAGGGAGTAGCTTCTGATCTGCATGTAGCTACCAAAGAGCTACAAATAGAAATTTTAAGAGCAAAACATAATTAGAAAAAAGAACTAAGAAGGTGGCTGCAAATAACCTTGGCTCAGGTCCAGCATGAAAACTATAGCAGGCCTTGGGAATCCAAAGAACAGTCATGTCACTCTGGATGGCTTCAATTCAGATTTTGCCAATGCCCTCGATCGTTTTCATATTTGTTTTGATACCTTTGATTTTAGTCATGAAATTCAGGAATTTAATCAATAAACTGGAAGACAATCAGCAGTTTGACAGACCAAAAGGATGTGGAAAAGACCTTCCGTTCAATAAAAATAAATAAGAGTCATGGACCTGACAACGTCTGTAGTCGTTTACTTAAAACGTGTGCAAAAGAACTGAGTCCTGTATTCCACAACATTTTTTAATAAATCCTTACAGGCACAGCATGTACCCAAGGTCTGGAAGGATGCTGTAGAAGTCCCTGTTCCGAAATCCAGTTGCCCCAAAAGCCTAAATGATTTTAGACCAGGTCGCTCTTACATCAATTTTAATGAAAACTTTCGAGAAACTGGTTAAGTCTGAAATTTTAAGGAAAACTGAGCAAGCACTTCTGCAGTTTGCTTATATGCAACACAGGAGTAGAGGATGCCACCGTCACTTTGTTTAATTTAATTTTTAAACATCTGGAGGGAAATGGATCCCATGTCAGACTTTTATTTGTAGATTTCTCCTCTGCTTTTAAAGCAATGCAACCCCATATTTTAACCAGTCGGCTTTTAGAACAATTTAACTTAAGTCACAACCTTGTAGGTTGGATTCTTGACTTTTTAACTAATAGGACACAAGAGTGAGGGTAAATGGAATTCTATCAGACCAAGTGTGCTCCTCCACTGGCTCCCCACAAGGATGTGTGCTTTCACCCCTTTTATTCATTCTGTACACAAATATGTGTCAGAGTATGTATGACAATAGGACCATTTTAAAGTATGCAGATGATTCTGTTATTGTCAGTCGTCTCCAGGACAATGAGACCAGCCACTGTCCGGTCATCCACGACTTTGTGAAGTGGTGTGAGGAGTCATATCTTCAATTAAACATATCGAAAAGATGTGATCATTGATTTTAGAAGACATGCCCACACACATGAAGTAATATGCATTAAGGGTCAGACTGGAATGTGTACAATCTTATAAATATCTTGGGACAATTATCGACTCCAAACTGAACTTCGAAGCAAACTGTGAAGCCGTGTGCAAGAAGGGGCACCAGCGTTTGTTTTGTTTAAGGAAACTGTCCCACTTCCACAAAAACAAAATCATGATGACTTTATTTTATCGTGCTTTTATTGAATCAATTTAATCTTTTTCTTTGGTGTCATGGTTTGGAAACCTGTCTTTAAAGAACAGAAACTCTGCATCAGATTGTGAGATGGTCCAGCGAGCTGATTGGTGAGACACAACTTAGTCCAGAGTCCCTGTACACCAGACAGAACGGATAGCCGGCTCCATTTTAAGGGACGACTCCCACCCTTTGCTCAGGGAATTTCAGCTTCTTCCCTCCAGACAGAGGTCTTTAGTACCACAGTGTAGAACAAAGCGGTATAAAACCAGCTTTGTTCCAGCAGCCATCACGCAGGTAAACACATTATTATTATTATTATTATTATTATTATACATCTGTAGCTTTGAGTACTTTTATCATGATTGTCCGGTTGTATGTGTATGTTGTAATGTATGTCGAGATGGATGCCTCGTTTTCTACTGCAAACCAAGTCTACCTACGGGTAGTAATAAAGTAACCAAACCAAACCAAACCAAACCTTCTCATCTGGTCCTGTAGTCCTCCATCCTTCTTCATCATCATCATCATCATCATCATCATCATCATCATGATGATGATGATGATGATGATGATGATGGAGCTGTGTGTAACAGCAACATGAAAAGAACTGAAGGTAGAGAGACAGTCATATTTAAAAGAGACAGCAGCAAGATGATTGGCTAACGATGTAATTGATTTGTTGTGCTTATTGGATAGAGGAGACCAGCTGATCTACACAGCTGGTGTCATGATTGAAGGCCCGAACAGTGACGGCAAGTAAATAATGAGCATGGTGAGGAGTGATTGGCAGATGTTTGAGACATAAATGACGGGCTTGCTAGAGTACGGTCTTCGGACTGAGCTTACGCTATAGCTTCATTTACTTGACTAGTTACTTTGCAGATTAAGAGACATTTTCCATTTCAGACCTTGATAATCAACCAAATATTTGTTTCATTCATTCTTTCTGTGCAGCCCGGTACCAAAGGCCCGGTGGTTGGTGACCGCTGAAATATCAAACAGCTACCCTAATATTATTTGATATCAAGCTATTATAAGGATAACAAAAAATAGTAAAACCTATGCAGAGGTACTTGAGGCTAACACTAACCAGAACCATAATTGGGTCATCTAAATGCTTCATGCAACAAACCTCACAGGTTATAGGTTTAGGAAAAGATTAATCCAACACCACTGGAGATGGTGAGAACAAGGTGCCAGAGCCACAAAATAAGGTAGACACAAATGTCAAACATTATATTGTGTCTCCGCCTGACCCTTTTCTATCATCAATGTTAAGCCAATTGAGATACTTTTTATACTACTCGGTAGATTATATCAAAAATACTCCATATCTTACAAGCACATATGTATTTTCATTTGTCAAACTGGTAATGTTAGGCCTCAAACAAATGTAGTGGGGTGAAAAGTACAATATTTAGCTCTACAATGTATTGGAGTAGAAGTATAAAGTTGCATAGAAAAATAAATACTCAATTAAAGTACAAGTATGTCCAAATTGTTCTGAAGTACACTACTACTTACATTCCATCACTGAATGGACATGATGTATTCAATTTATCCTTAGCAGGCTACTTTTATTATAAAAGTTGTGTGCGGTCAAATAAATACAGTGGCCACAAGATGGCGGTGTTCACCAAGACTTGACTTGAAATAGACACACACAAGGCATGGATTGTATCTGTTCATGGTGCAAAGCAAAGAAAAAAGTCACGCTGATGATTAATGAGTAATGACAAAGTTAGACCGTTGAATAAACCCAGCAGCCACTATGAAGTATTGTCTGAGACTCTCAAAAAGTAGAGCTGCTACTGAATATATTACACGTCGACCGGAGCAAGGCATTAAACAATCAATTAAAAGGGTTACATGCAGCCAAACATTAAAGATGAAGATACAAAGCTAATCTGGGACATATCATCAGTTGGTGCTGTTTAATGCAGTTTTGTTATGATGAAATTCTGTAGTTAACCGTCATCTGATATTACTTTCTCTTTTTTTGTCTTGTTTTACTTAAATTACTGCCTTACTATATTCCCAGAATGCCTCTGGATACCTTTTAGGGGATTGAAAATGTTTCCCTGTAGGTTTTACATGTATATGAATAGAACATTTGGAACTTATTCCAACAATATGCAGAAGAAAGTGAGAATTTCACAGTCACATTCAAAACGATTATAGCCTATATGTTGAAACTGCATCGCAGATGATTATTAAACTCTATTGTGATTTGATGGAATTATCTGAACATGATGTCATGCTGTCTAAGCATGGCTGGTTATCCACAGGGATAAAGTTGCCAGCACATAGCAACTTTGTTCAAGCTGGCATTGGCACATGGGATGATGCTTTAGGCCTTCAGGTAAAACTTTACAATGCTTCTGTCTTTGTCTCTCGCTGCCTCTCCACCTCTGTCTCTAGCCCACGCGGTGAAAGAATGGCAAATACGGAGGCCAGAGACAACAGACAGGGATGAGCTAATCCTTGTTGTGTATAATTCCAGACATTCCGATGGGGTGTTGTTGCCGGGCGGGCTAATCGGCGAGCGCCGGCGCAGCGCTCACGCCGGGGCTTTGTGCTAAACAAACAAACGCAGGCCTTTAGAGCCGTGGAGAGTGGAAAGCTGATGTCAAACAGGCAAGTATTCACATACAGAGGCACTCACGCCCTCAGGTATGCATGGAAAGACGTACATTTGGAAACACATACACGTAGGAGGAGAGCCGCGAAAGTGGGACAAAGGTGAAAGGTTCAAGGGGAAAAAAGAAGAAGAAACTGGATGAGAAGATGTGGGTAAAGTGCTGTCACTTTTGCATGTGTCTTTGCACAACTGTTACATACTGTACATTCAGAAACATATGCTCCTCGTAGGGATGTTTTGAATCGGGGGAAGAATACCGGGGGGGTTTTGGGAGACCGTGTGAGTAAGAAATTAAAGGACAAGTATATTCAGAGGAGGAAGAAGGTAAGAGGTGCTGTGGGTCCAAGTGGTGACAGATGGCAAGGTAAAGGATCTCCTGTAGATGAAAAGGATGAACGACAGGTGTTGTCAGACAGAGGACGAGCAGACACGGAGCCCGCAGAGAAGACGACCAGCTTGTCGAAGGATCAGAGACAGGAGAGCTTTCGAGGGAAGGTACCGTGCGCGTCGGTAGGTCCTGTTGATGAGAATAGGAAGAGCTCTTTTCGCACACAGAGGCCTCTTTGTTCCTTTGTGAGTCATTCTAGAAAGGGCACAGCTGTAAACAGTCGAGATCAGTCCATTAGGCCCTGAGGTGCCAGAGCTCCAGTGTTGACTGTGTATCCGGAAAGAAACGGCAAGCTTGAGTCATCAATAAACGGAACAGTCAGATGAGTGTGTACAGTAAGTGTGTGTTGGGGGTGTGTGTAATGGGAGGCAGAGAGGAGGAGGGCAGGGTTTAGGGGGGATAATGGTGCAGAGTAGCACGGGGCAATGATCTCATGCCTCTCCCAGCTGGCAAACAAGGCCTTTTCCATAGGCTCCTATCTCTCTGTCGCCCCTCCGCTGGCTCTCCAAATCCCACCCTGTCTCTCTCGCACTAATAAACTCTTTCTCATCCCTCACTCTCTCACTCTGCTCAGTGTTTTCCTGGGAGGGAAATACTTTGTTGCGGTGGTGGCGATTCTTTCCGTCCCTTGACTCTCTGCAAATGTCTCACTTCAAAGCGAGTGCATATCTATCCCCTTAATCAAAGCAAACCTTTAAATATGCTTCCTGCCTTTTGCTTCGAATCGTCGGGGATCGCATCATGAATGCCATGTCACTGGTAGCGCAGCAATGAAAGGCTGCAAAAGAAGCCCTGAGCCAGTGACAGCAGCGGAGTCACTGGTCTTTGTCAGCTAAATTGACCATTGACCTGTCGTGACCCCGGCACACGCCAGGCCTGCTCCTGACTCCGGCCCCTCCTCTAGCTTGTGTTCGTTGTCACGTCAAAGCCATATGAATACCCCTGTTGGAAGGCAACCTGTGACCCTTGACATTTTAGTCGTTGAGGTCAAGCCATGTAGTCGTTGGCCAGCCGTGGTGATTCCACGCTCCAGTTTCAGTGTGTACGTGTGTGTGTGTGTGTGGGGGGGGGGGGGGGGGGCAGGTGGGCAAGAGGACCAGCACAGTGCCATAAAGACAACAAAACAATGGTGGGGACACAATGAGCTCACTCAGCACACACATTGTTGCACAAAGGAAGGCAAGGTCATAACATGGCTGACCAACGCCGAGACGTTCTGTCATCCCGTTCTTGTTCAGCACTCATTACAAAGGAACTTTGAAAGGAATAGTTTGACAGTTTGTGAAATACACGTTTTGCTTGCTGATAGTCGATTAGCTTAACTTAGCCCTACGAGTTGAGGCAGAGCTAACGCAATCTGCCAGGCAACCAGATCAGTGTTTTCACACCTCCGTTTTTGTACGGATTAATTAAATGAAGTACTATGCGTTCATGTCTTTATGCTACGCTAAGCTAACCAGCTGCTAGTTGTAGCGAGGGTGGTTTCAATCTTCTCATGTAACTCTCGGCAAGAGATATATAGAATGCCTTTTAATAAAAAAGCACCACTAATGATATTCCCTTTTCTTCTATTGTAGTGGGGTGACATCATAATGGCACCTACTGTGTCCTACTTAAAACTTAAACAAATGGCAGAAAACCAGAACTACTACCTTTAGGTGAACTGACTCTTTAACCGGCATCCTCCGTGTCATCATATTAAGATATTTCTTTGTGTTTTGATTCTGAAATGAAACAAAAGAGACAGGGTGCGTGATTCAACATGACTGGAGTGCGTTGCATGTCTTTTTGTGTGTCGGCGCTCAAACACTTTGATCCGGCGGAGACGTCTTTGTCAGAGTGAAAGCTCCTGTCTTCACTGTGAGAGCTGGGATTGGCTGAAAAAGGAGAATAACATGGAAACACAATACAGAGGCCGTTTGTTTTCTGCACGGGGTGGATGGAGTGTGTGCACGTGTGTTTGTGTGCGTTTGTGTGCGTGTGTGTGCGTGTGTGTAATGACCCCCCACTGTGTGCTAAGCAAGGGGGGGTTGGGGCTGGGGGTAAGGGGCCCGTGGGTGGATGAGTGCCAGACCTTTTCCTGCAGTTCTATAAGCTCCCACTTGTCGGGCTTTGCTTGATAATCACTGATGTGTGTGTGTGTGCGTGTGTCTGTGTGTGTCTGTGTGTGTGTGTGCACGTTTGGCACTGGAACTGGCATGGCTTCAGAGGGATCTGCCAACCCCCCATGCACAATGGCTTTTGTAAGTCCAGGCCCACTGCACCAGACCAGTCATATTCTATACAAGATACCAGGATACCATCAAAGAAAGATGAGAGAGAGAGAGAGAGAGTGTGTGTGTGTGTGTGTGTGTGTGAGATGAGGGAGGGGCATCCGCTAAGAATAATTGACAAAGAAGTACAAAAAAGGGAGAGGAAGAGATACCAGTTCATTACAGAGAAGAGAAAAAGAGAGACAAGGGGAGGGAAAGGATAAAATAAAAACAGAGTGGGACAGAAGAGTTGACAGAGGAAAAGAAACCAACTGGGAGAAGAGAAGTTTGGTGGAAAAAGACACACACACATATTTTGCCAAAGCACAACACTCACCACGGACTATACATGACAGACCACATGGAGGAATTTAGTGCTGGTATTCACATATGGCTCAGATACTGGCCATCTATGTGAGGCTGGCTTTTTAACCAGAGGATCACACTGATATACTGCTACTCTTAGAATCCAAGGCAATGCCAAAGATGCACTGAAACCTCCATATGGAATTTTCTTTTTCATGCATCTCGCATAATATGGACATTCACTGCAGGTTTTTTATTTCTGGATACAAGGATTTCAAACTGGTACATCTGCCTATCTGCTGTTATTGCCAAATTTGAGCTAATCAGTATCTACATCTATCTATACAAGTCGACTGATAAGTACAAAGATGTAACTGTCTTATCTGTCCATGAAAGAGCACTGACGTTTATTTTCAACTGTAAAAAATCCTGTTCTGTATTAAAATGTAAGGCATCGTGAAAAAAGGTCTGTTTATAATTTTACGCATAATGCGTAAAAAAAACACTTAAAGATTCATATTGGCTGACAAAATTGCAAGTTCAGTTCAACTTCAACTTCAACAGTTAAATAAAGTATCTACCAAAGTCCCTCTTTGAAAAAGCTTGGGCAGAGATGATTACACCAACCAATAACAATTTCAATGCACATATCAGCATGTGAGTATTGTTTTTAGAATGACTTGAAAAAATATGAACCCATCCTTTAAGGGTCGCTGAACATCTATTTTCCTGCAGATGATCTCTTACAGTTAAAACCGAGCCTGTGACTCAGCTTGGGCTGCGGCCGACATTCCAGTCCTCACATTATATGGAGATGTATACGATACTGTACTGGCAGAGCGCCATGGCAGAGAGCCATGGTAGCCACCGCATACTACAGTTATTGCAGCAGTGGTGGAATGGCAGATGTAGAAAATGATGAACAAAAAAAAAGGGAGAACCAACCACAATATTGTTTAGCTCGAGGCATATACATTGCGTACCTCCCCAGCAATGTCTTTCATCATCACAGCATATCCATATGGTTGGCCTATATCCCAGCCTGTGTCCCCTGTGGGAATTAAATTCTGCTGTAATCAAGATGGTTGGAACCCCCCCACCCCCCTCCCCCATCCCACTACCCCTTCAACTTTTATTATTATTGTCACCTATGGGGCCAGATCCGGCCCCCTGGCCCTCAGACCTTTCCGAGGCGTAAGTCCCCGGGGAGCACGTCTCGTACAATTCATT